>NC_053023.1:445515060-445788214 GCF_003073215.2 Triticum urartu
TCTTTGTGCTAGGCTTAGGATTAGGTCTTGTCCATCACATCATTCTCCTAATGATGTGATCCCGTTATCAACGACATCCAATGTCCATGGTTAGGAAACCCTAACCATCTATTGATCAACGAGCTAGTCAACTAGAGGCTTACTAGGGACATATTATGGTCTATGTATTCACACGTGTATTACGATTTCCGGATAATACAGTTATAGCATGAATAAAGACAATTATCATGAACAAGGAAATATAATAATAACTAATTTATTATTGCCTCTAGGGCATATTTCCAACAGTCTCCCACTTGCACTAGAGTCAATAATCTAGTTCACATCGCCATGTGATTAACACTCACAGGTCACATCGCCATGTGACTAACACCCAAGAGTTTACTAGAGTTAGTAGTCTAGTTCACATCACTATGTGATTAACACTCAATGAGTTTTAGGTTTGATCATGTTGCTTGTGAGAGAGGTTTTAGTCAACGGGTCCGAACCTTTCAGATCCGTGTGTGCTTTACAAATCTCTATGTCATCTCCTAGATGCAGCTACCATGCTCTATTTGGAGCTATTCCAAATAACTGTTCTACTTGGAGCTATTCTAAATTGTTGCTCCATTATATGCATCCGGTATCTCTACTCAGAGCTATCCGGATAGGTGTTAAGCTTGCATCGACATAACTCTTTACGACGAACTCTTTTACCACCTCCATAATCGAGAAAATTCCTTAGTCCACTAGTTACTAAGGATAACTTTGACCGCTGTCCCGTGATCCATTCTTGGATCACTCTTGTACCCCTTGACTGACTCATGGCAAGGCACACTTCAGGTGCGGTACACAGCATAGCATACTGTAGAGCCTATGTCTTAAGCATAGGGGACGACCTTCGTCCTTTCTCTCTATTCTGCCGCGGTCGAGCTTTAAGTCTTAACTTCATACCTTACAACTCAGGCAAGAACTCCTTCTTTGACTGATCCATCTTGAACACCTTCAAGATCATGTCAAGGCATGTGCTCATTTGAAAGTACTATTAAGTGTTTTGATCTATCCTTATAGATCTTGATGCTCAATGTTTAAGTAGCTTAATCCAGGCTTTCCATTGAAAAACACTTTCCAAATAACCCTATATGCTTTCCAGAAATTCTATGTCATTTCTGATCAACAATATGTCAACAACATATACTAATCAGAAATTATACAGTGCTCCCACTCACTTCTTTGGAAATACAAGTTTCTCATAAACTTTGTATACACCCAAAATCTTTGATCATCTCATCAAAGCATACATTCCAACTCCGAGATGCTTACTCCAGTCCTCAGAAGGATTGCTGGGGCTTTGTATACTTATTAGCAACTTTCAGGATTGACAAAACCTTTCGGTTGTATCACATACAACCTTTCCTCAAGAAAATCGTCGAGGAAACAGTGTTTTTGACAACCTATCTGCAAGATTTCATAAATAATGCAGTAATCGCTAATATAATTCCAACAGACTCTTAGCATCGCTACGAGTGAGAAAGTCTCACCGTAGTCAACTCCTTGAACTTGTCGGAAAACATCTTAACGACAAGTCGAGCTTTCTTAATGGTGACATTTACCATCATTGTCCGTCTTCCTTTTAAAATCCATCTATACTCAACAGCCTTACGACCATCAAGTAGTTCTTCCAAAGTCTACACTTTGTTTTCATATATGGATCCTCTCTCGGATTATATGGCCTCGAGCCATTTATCGGAATCCAGGCCCACCATCGCTTCTCCATAGCTCGTAGGTTCATTGTTGTCTAGCAACATGACTTCCAAGACAGGGTTACGTACCACTCTGAAGTAGTACGCATCCTTGTCATCCTATGATGTTTGGTAGTGACTTGATCTGAAATCTCATGATCAATATTATAAGCTTCCACTTCAATTGGTGTAGGTGCCACAGGAACAACTCTTTGTGCCCTGCTATACACTAGTTGAAGCAATGGTTTAATAACCTCATCAAGTCTCCACCATCCTCCCACTCAATTCTTTCGAGAGAAACTTTTCCTCGAGAAAGGACCCGATTCTAGAAACAATCCCTTATTGCTTTCGGATCTGAGACAGGAGGTATACCCAACTGTTTTGGGTGTCCTATGAAGATGCATTTATCCGCTTTGGGTTCGAGCTTATCAGCCTGAAACTTTTTCACATAAGCGTCGCAGCCCCAAACTTTTAAGAAATGACAGCTTAGGTTTCTCTAAACCATAGTTCATACGGTGTCATCTCATCGGAATTACGTGGTGCCCCTTTTAAAGTGAATGTGGTTGTCTCTAATGCCTAACCCATAAACCATTGTGGTAATTTGATAAGAGACATCATGGTATGCATCATATCCAATAGGGTGCAGTTATGATGTTTGGACACACCATCACACTATGGTGTTCCAGGCTGTATCAGTTGTGAAACAATTTCCACAATGTCTTAATTCTGTGCCAAACTCGTAACTCAGATATTCATCTCTATGATCATATCATAGATATTTTTATCCTCTTATCACGACGATCTTTCAACTTCACACTGAAATTACTTGAACCTTTCAATAATTCAGACTCGTGATTCATCAAGTAAATATACTCAACATCTACTCAAATCATCTGTGAAGTAAGAACATAACGATATCCACTACATGCCTCAGCACTCATTGGACTGCACACATCAAAATGTATTACTTCCAACAATTTGCTTTCTTGTTCCATTTTACTGAAAACGAGGCTTTCAGTCATCTTGCCCATGTGGTATGATTTGCATGTCTCAAGTGATTCAAAATCAAGCAAGTACAAAACGGTCCATTTGCATGGAGTTTCTTCATGCATATATACCAATAGACATGGTTCGCATGTCCCAAACTTTTCAAAAACGAGTGAGCCCAAAGATCCATCAACATGGAGCTTCTTCATGCGTTTTATATCGATATGACTTACGTGGCTGTGCCACAAGTAGGTGGTACTATCATTACTATCTTTTGGCATGAACATGTATATCACTACGATCGAGATTCAATAAACCATTCATTTTAGGTGTAAGACCATTGAAGGTATTATTCAAATAAACAGAGTAACCATTATTCTCTTTAAATGAATAACCGTATTGCGATAGACATAATCCAATCATGTCCATGCTCAACGCAAACACCAAATAACAATTATTTAGGTTTTAATACCAATCTCGATGGTAGAGGGAGCGTGCGATGTTTGATCATATCAACCCTGGAAACACTTCCAACACATATCGTCAGCTCACCTTTAGCTAGTCTCCGTTTATTCCATAGCTTTTATTTCGAGTTACTAACACTTTGCAACCGAACCGGTATCTAATACCCTGCTGCTACTAGGAGTACTAGTAAAGTACACATCAACACAATGTATATCCAATATACTTCTATCGACCTTGCCAGCCTTCTAATCTACCAAGTATCTAGGGTAATTATGCTCCAGTGGCTGTTCCCCTTATTACAGAAGCACTTAGTCTCGGGTTTGGGTTCAACCTTGGGTTTCTTCACTAGAGCAGCAGCTGAATTGCCGATTCATGAAGTATCCCTTCTTGCCCTTGACCTTCTTGAAACTAGTGGTTTCACTAACCATCAACAATTGATGCTCCTTCTTGATTTCTACTTTCGCGGTGTCATACATCACGAACAACTCAAGGATCATCATATATGTCCCTGATATATTATAGTTCATCATGAAGCTCTAGCAGCTTGGTGGTAATGACTTCGGAGAAACATCACTATCTTATCTGGAAGATCAACTCCCACTTGATTCAAATGATTGTTGTACTCAGACAATCCGAGCACAAGCTCAACAATTGAGCTTTTCTCCTTAGTTTGCAGGTTAAGAAAATCGTCGGAGGTCTTATACCTCTTGACGTGGGCACGAGCCTGAAATTCCAATTTCAGCCCTCAAAACATCTCATATGTTTCGTGACGTTTCAAAACGTCTTTGGTGCCTCAACTCTAAACCGTTTAACTGAACTATCATGTAGTTATCAAAATGTGTATGTCAGATGTTCGCAACATCCACAGACAACGTTCGAGGTTCAGCACACTGAGCGGTGCATTAAGGACATAAGCCTTCTATGAAGCAATGAGGACAATCCTCAGTTTACGGACCTAGTCCGCATAATTGCTACTATCAACTTTCAACTAATTTTTTTTCTCTAGGAACATATCTAAACAGTAGAACTGAAGCGCGAGCTACGACATAATTTGCGAAATCCTTTTTGACTATGTTCAGGATAATTAAGTTCATCGTATGAACTCCCACTTAGATAGACATCCCTCTAGTCATCTAAGCGATTACATGATCCGAGTGAACTAGGCTGTGTCCGATTAACACGTGAGACGGACTAGTCAACGTCGGTGAACATCTTCATGTTGATCGTATCTTCTATACGACTCATGCTCGACCTTTCGGTCTCTGTGTTCCGAGGCCATGTCTTCACATGCTAGGCTCGTCAAGTTAACCCTAAGTGTTTTTGCATGTGTAAATCTTGCTTACACCCGTTGTATGTGAACGAAAGGATCTATCACACCCGATTAACACGTGATGCTTCGAAGCGACGAACTGTAGCAACGGTGCACAGTTAGGGGAGAACACTTCTTGAAATTTTAATGAGGGATCATCTTATTTACTACCGTCGTACTAAGAAAATAAGATGTATAAATATGATAAACATCATATGCAATCAAATAATAGTGACATGATATGGCCAATATCAGATAGCTCCTTTGATCTCCATCTTGGGGCTCCATGATCATCTTGTCACCGGTATGACACCATGATCTCCATCATGATCTCCATCATCGTGTCTTCTTGAAGTTGTCTTGTCATCGACATGCAAGTCGTGATTCCCTTGACAAGAACATGATCAATCTCATACATTACATATAACATTCATCACATCCTTTTTGCCATATCACATCACATAGCATACCCTGCAAAAACAAGTTAGACGTCCTCTAATTGTTGTTTGCATGTTTTACGTGGCTGCTATGGGTTTCTAGCAAGAACGTTTCTTACCTACGCAAAGACCACAACGTGATATGCCAATTGCTATTTACCCTTCATAAGGACCCTTTTCATCGAATCCGATCCGACTAAAGTGGGAGAGACAGACACCCGCCAGCCACCTTATGCAACTAGTGCATGTTTGTCGGTGGAACCGGTCTCACGTAAGAGTACGTGTAAGGTTTGTCCGGGCCGCTTCATCCCACGATGCCGCTGAATCAAGATAAGACTAGTAACGGCAAGCATATTGAACAAAATCAACGCCCACAACTACTTTGTGTTCTACTCGTGCATAGAAACTACGCATAAACCTGGGTCTGATACCACTGTTGGGGAACGTAGCATAAATTCAAAATTTTCCTACGTGTCACCAAGATCTATCTATGGAGAGACTAGCAACGAGGGGAAGGAGAGTGCATCTACATACCTTTGTAGATCGCTAAGCGGAAGCGTTCAAGTGAACGGGGTTGATGGAGTCGTACTCGTCGTGATTCAAATCACCGATGATCAAGTGCCGAACGCACGGCACCTCCGCATTCAACACACGTACAGCCCGATGACGTCTCCCACGCCTTGATCCAGCAAGGAGAGAGGGAGAGGTTGATGGAGATCCAACAGCACGACGGCGTGGTGGAAGTAGCGGGATTCCAACAGGGCTTCGCTAAGCGCTGCGGGAGGAAGAAGATGTGTCACGGGAGGGAGAGGGAGGCGCCAGGCCTTAGATTGGTTTGCTCCTCCTTTTTCCCCACTATATATAGGGCCAAGGGAGAGGGGGAGGCACAGCCCTTGCCCCTTCCTCCAAGGAAGGGTGCGGCCAAGGGTGGGGAGGAGTCCATCCTCCCCAAGGCACCTCGGAGGTGCCTTCCCCTTGTAGGACTCTCCCCTTTTTTTCTCTCTTGGCGCATGGGCCTCTTGGGGCTGGTGCCCTTGGCCCATATAGGCCAAGGCACACCCCCTACAGCCCATATGGCCCCCCGGGGCAGGTGGCCCCACCCGGTGGGCCCCCGGGACCCTTCCGGTGGTCCCGGTACAATACCGATGACCCCGAAACTTGTCCCGATGGCCGAAATAGCACTTCCTATATATAATTCTTTACCTCCGGACCATTCCGGAACTCCTCGTGACGTCCGGGATCTCATCCGGGACTCCGAACAACTTTCGGGTTACCGCATACTAATATCTCTACAACCCTAGCGTCACCGAACCTTAAGTGTGTAGACCCTACGGGTTCGGGAGACATGCAGACATGACCGAGACGTTCTCCGGTCAATAACCAACAGCGGGATCTGGATACCCATGATGGCTCCCACATGTTCCACGATGATCTCATCGGATGAACCACGATGTCAAGGACTTAATCAATCCCCGTACAATTCCCTTTGTCTAGCGGTATTGTACTTGCCCGAGATTCGATCGTCGGTATCTACCTTGTTCAATCTCGTTACCGGCAAGTCTCTTTACTCGTTCCGTAACACATCATCCCGTGATCAACTCCTTGGTCACATTGTGCACATTATGATGATGTCCTACCGAGTGGGCCCAGAGATACCTCTCCGTTTACACGGAGTGACAAATCCCAGTCTCGATTCGTGCCAACCCAACAGACACTTTCGGAGATACCTGTTAATTGCACCTTTATAGTCACCCAGTTACGTTGTGATGTTTGATACACCCAAAGCACTCCTACGGTATCCGGGAGTTGCACAATCTCATGGTCTAAGGAAATGATACTTGACATTAGAAAAGCTTTAGCATACGAACTACACGATCTTGTGCTAGGCTTAGGATTGGGTCTTGTCCATCACATCATTCTCCTAATGATGTGATCCCGTTATCAACGACATCCAATGTCCATGGTCAGGAAACCGACATCTATTGATCAACGAGCTAGTCAACTAGAGGCTTCACTAGGGACTATTGTGGTCTATGTATTCACACATGTATTACGATTTCCGGATATACATTATAGCATGATACAATAGACAATTATCATGAACAAAGAAATATAATAATAATATTATTATTGCCTCTAGGCATATTTCCACAGTAAGCTCAATGATATCAAAGGCTTTGGCTTCATGATGAACATTTCCTGTCATCCACTCAAGGACCCAAGTCTTCGGATCCCTGTTGTAGCCACGGATATGAAGAGTGGCATAGAATTGGAGCAGCAATTCTTCGTTCCAGTGCTCCTTGTCAGTGACGAACGGCAACAATCCAGACTCTCTGAAGCAATCCAGAGCTTCTTCCAGACAAGGCAGACCAGTTATGGCTTCAGTGTCAAGATGCATATGTGGGAAAATGCAACCTTGATTGTACAGAATGCATGAGTAATAACTGCGCTGCTGATAGCTCCAGAACCGATCAGAAGATATTCTTGCCTTTGAGTAGGGGTTCTTGGCGTTATTGATGAAGGTGTTGTGTGCCTTGAAGCCATTGACATTAAAAGATCCGGGTGCAGATGCAGTACCTGGAAACCTGGGCAACCTTGGCATTGGCTTCTGAACCTGAGGCCTGTGCTCAACGTGACAGTCAAACTGAGGACCAGCAGCAAGTGGAGGAGTCAGAAAGGGCCATTTGACAGTGACAAGTTGGCCATAGTTGAATGCTTGCTCGATAGTGTGTGGCCTTGGTGGCGGAACAGGAGCAGTGGCATCAACAGAGGCGTCAGGCTGCTCAACAGAGGCTTCAGGAGCAGTTGCATCATTGGCTTCATTGGCTTCTGGCACATTGGTTGGTGCAGGCTCCACATTTGCTTCAGCCATGAATACGTCATTGGCTTCATTTGTGTTGGTGGTGGCAGCCTCAAGATTCTCAACCTCCACTTGATGAGCTGGAGGGTCGGTCACGTTCTCCTCGAGAACAACATCTTGGTGAGACGGGGGTGTAGCAATTCTTGGGGCTTCTTCTTCATCGGCTAATGCAGCCGGAACATCTTCAGCCATTTTGGCTTCGGATTCAGAGACAGTCACAGTAGGAGTGGCATCTGGAAACACTTGACATGCAACAGATTGGTGGTGCACTTCTCCTTCTGGAACGCTCGAAAGAGGGACTTGAGGCCTTGGTCCTTTGCAAAGCCTGCGTAGCGCCGGCGACGCCTGTGGAGATGGAGTTGGCTGGGCCTCAAGGTCATCTTCTTCTTCTTGCACGGGTGGTGTGACTTGTTGTTGGGGAGTACTCGGGGTGTCTTGTTGTTGTGGGTGATCAGCCCACGATGCATCCTGAGCAGTTGGCGTCAGAGGACGACCAATGCTGATGAGTTCGCTGTGCGTGACCACAGGCGATGATACCAGTTGGTGCTCGATCTGAGGAAGGACTTCATCATCTTCAACATTGTCATGGTGACCAATGTCTTCAGCAGCGGTGGGATCAACTGCTGGAATGTCTTCAGCTTCATGAGCCTCTATGGAAGAAGGCTCATGAACAATCAGTTGGCGCTCGCGGTGTTCAGATGCAGGGCGAACCATTGAGATGGGTTCAACAACTAAGGGCTCTATGGGAGCAGCCCGATCCTTCTTGGTTTTGTGCTTCTTCTTAGAGGGAGCGACATCAAAAGCTTCAGGATTTTTCCTTTTTTTTGGCTTCAGCCTCGGCAGTCCTCGTCTTCTTCAGTTCTGAAGCGGTTGACCTGACCTTTGGCTTCGAGCCAGTCAAGCTGCTTGGGAAGACTATGCGAGTTTCTTCCTGCCTTGAAGGTGCAGATTGGTCTGTTGATGGCTTCTTCTTCTTTGCAACCATTCTTGGGTCGATGCCAGGATGACCAAGAGCCTTGCGCTTCTCAGCCTCATTGTAGGCTTGCACACACTTGTCAGCCAGGCTCTTCATGCGCTCACGAGAGCCTTTAGCTTCTTCACGCTTCTTGAGAAAGGCTTCCTTGAGCTCGTGCAACATAATCTTGAAGTTTTTCACATCTTGCACGCTGAGCTTGGCCATGTGCTTCTTGAATTGAGCTTTCTCATAGTCGATCTTTTGCTTTAGTTCAACGATGCGCTGAGCTAGAGCTAGCTCAGAAGCAATGGCGCCAGTGAAAGCGACACTGAGGCCAATTGGAAGTTGCAGATCTTCAAAGCTGAGGTTGGGCGTGTCAAACCACTCATCAATGAAGTTATGGATGATTGCCACATCAAAGAGAGGCAAATCATTGAAGATCTCTGCTTCTTCCTTGCTCTTGACAAGTTGCTCAAGAGCATCATCTGCAAGATCTTCATCGGTGGACAGATCAATGGCGTCATTGCGCAGAATAGCAGCAGCAGTCAGTGCCTGATCAGTATTTTTTCTCATCTCAGTCTTCTTGGAGATACGTGATAGATCTTCAGACTGCACACTGCCTTCAGGAGGTGCAGTAGCCAGTGGCTTCGCCCGTAAGATTTTTGGTGCTGAGGCAGGCTTTGAAGCTTTAGGCTTCTTCAGTTTCTGTGGCTTCGGCGGTGCGGGCGCTTCATCAGATTCAGCGTCATCTGCAGGCTCATCCATGGCTGTCCCTTGAACCATGATATGAGTGATGAGACCAAGATTGGGTTCAGCTTCACAGGTGCCATCGGCACGGGGAGCAGAAGGACCAGGGTTGAAGTCTAGTCCCAATGACTTCTTGTTTTGCTTAGCCGAATTCTTGGCAAACTGGAAGTTGCACTTGAATAGATTGTCGTCACGACACCATAGCAATGACGATGGGTCTGCATCCGCAGGATGTGGTCCACGGACCATGCAGGGATAGAAGCCTTGTTCAATGGCTTCATCTCTGGACCTGGGTTGAAGATTTTTGTATAGGATGTCTCCCCATGGTCGCTTGATGGCATTCTTCTCAGCATATTCCTGGGTCACAAATTTGTACTTGAACCATTGCTCGGCCCAGTATCTTCGAATCCATTGGATTCGTGTCTTGCGCTGATTGTAATCCTCTTCTAGATCTGTCTTGTACAGCTCTGAGAGGTCATCAGGCAGATCTCTTGATGTTCCCCCTTGACGCTGTCTGCCACCCTTCCTTGTTGATTTCTCTGTAGCCATGAACTTCAAACTGAATGGCTTCAACACGTTCAAAGGTTTCAAAGGCTTCCGCTTGTTGGTCAAACAGGAACTAGCTTCGGGAGAATTTATATGATGCTGTAAGAATTCTGTAAATGAATGCAGACTATGAGAACAAAGGGATTCTCCCACGGACATGTACCTGTGATAGCATTAAGGTGCGAGGGAAGGGGAAGAGGTCATATGCATTCTCAGAAGATTTTGAAGATAAATCAGTTTAGAAGACATTGACCTCATAGTGCGAAGACATTCACTCATAGATAGAGAGTTGGTTCCAGATTTGTACGAATCCACGAATAAGTACAAGTGAGGAATCTAACTACTTTGTGAAGCATAAGTGAACATCCTAGGCACATTATGAGATGCAATATGAAATAGATCCAACTTGTGTGAACAGAAACTGCTTGTGGTAGAAAGTGATGAATCTATAGGATCAAAGGGGCCGTAAAAAGGAGGTTTTATTTACCACACGAAGAACTGCTAGACGGAGTGGGAGAGGAGGCCGAGCAGTTCGATTGTCCATGCCCTAACTTGGCGACGGAGGACACCTACGGCGATGGCGGAGAAGACGATGTCCGTGGCCGGCGTTGAGACGGCGTCGGTGAGGCCGCGGCAGCTAAGCGCTTCGTCACCGACATCGTCGAGGGCTAGTGGTGGCGCTAGGGTTTGTGCGAGAGTGGAAGAAAGGATAATGACTGTGGTGAGGCGTGCATTTATAGGGACAGGGACAGCACAGTGTTATTATACAGGTGCCCCTGGGGATTCACATCTAAAGGACACGTGGCTATCATGCAACATATTGGAGGTTGTTCCATGTTCCCACGCATGCCTGGATTGTCGGGTGGTCGTTCCCACTTCTCCGAGTTTCAGCTGAAAGGATTTAGCATTGAAAACAGACTTAATGTTTGTCTCTGTATCTTCTGCTGACAAGGACGTAGAGAAGATATTCGACAGTTTCAATAGAATGCATATGATTTGGAGAGATAGAGTTTGAGATAGAAAGCATAGAGAGGTTAGGGTCCGATCACATTCACTTAGTTCAAAAGATTCAACAAGAAGACATAGCTATAAGTGAATGCTGTAGAGGACAGAACACTAGTATATATTTATATATATATGAGAAAGACAATCAAATACACATAGTGAAGATAATTATGAAGACAAGTTGAGATTGAAGCCAAATCAAAATGTGAAGACATAGAAAATGTAACGCCATGAGTGAAACACTTCAAACAGAAAAGTTTGGTGGTGGCGTTACCCACCGTATAGGAAGTATTAGACCCAGACACGGCACACAATTATCGTGGCGCTCCAAAGTCAAATTCCACATTAATGTATTCACACTTAGAATGTAAGTCTTCATTGATTGAAGATATACTTTACTTCGTGTGTTGCACATCTAAGTCATCAATATGCATAAGTGTTAGGATGTGTGCCTGATCACAAGACATTTGAGGATTCCAAGATATTTAGCTCACACCGTAACTTGCAAAACCTCTTCTCATCCAAGGGCTTGGTGAAGATATCTGCCAATTGCTCTTCAGTGTTGACGTGTATGATATCAATATCTTCCTTCACAACATGATCTCTGAGAAAGTGATGACGAATTTCAATGTGCTTTGTCTTCGAGTGCTGAACTGGGTTGTTGGCAATCTTGATGGCGCTTTCGTTGTTGTAGTAGAGTGGCACTTGCTTCAGATGAATGCCATAGTCTTTGAGTGTTTGCTTCATCCATAGAAGCTGAGCGCAGCAAGATCCAGCAGCAATGTATTCAGATTCAGTAGTGGGGAGAGATACACAGTTTTGCTTCTTTGAAGACCAACATACAAGTGATCGTCCCAGAAAATGACATGTGCCTGATGTAGGCTTGCAATGCACCTTGTCACCAGCATAATCAGCATCCAAGAATCCAACTAGATCAAACTCTGAGCCCTTTGGATACCATAATTCTAGTGTTGGGGTGTGAGCCAAATATCTGAGAATTCGCTTCACAGCTAAGTGATGCGATTCCTTTAGTGCCGCTTGGAACCGGGCACACATGCAAACACTAAGCATAATATCTGGCCTAGATGCACATAGATAGAGTAAAGAACCAATCATGGAGCGGTATACCTTTTGATCGAACTCTTTACCATTGTCGTCGGGACCTAGGTGATGTTTGGCTAGCATTGGCATTGTGAAGCCTTTGCAGTCTTGCATCCCAAATTTCTTCAGGAAATCTTTGAGGTACTTCTCTTGAGATATGAAGATGCCGTTGCGTTGCTGACGTATTTGAAGACCAAGTAAGAACTTCAGCTCACCCATCATGGACATCTGATATTGCTCTTGCATCATATATCCAAACTCGTCAGTGTATTTTTGATTGGTGCAGCCGAAGATAATGTCATCCACATATATTTGGCACACAAACAGTTCACCATCATATGTCTTCGTGAAGAGAGTGGGGTCGAGGGAACTAGGTTTGAAGCCTTTGCTCTTCAGGAAGTATTTGAGTGTGTCATACCAAGCCCGAGGGGCTTGTTTGAGGCCATACAGTGCCTTGTTGAGCTTGTACACCATGTCAGGATGTTTTGGATCTTCAAAGCCAGGCGGTTGTGCAACATACACTTCTTCTTCAATCTTGCCATTGAGAAAAGCGCTCTTCACATCCATTTGATACAGAAGAATGTTATGATGATTTGCATAGGCCAGCAGTATGCGTATGGCTTCAAGTCTAGCCATGGGAGCAAATGTTTCATCGGAGTCAATCCCTTCAACTTGAGTGTACCCTTGAGCAACAAGACGAGCTTTGTTTTTGACAACTTGACCATGCTCATCTTGCTTGTTGCGATATATCCATTTGGTGCCTATTATATTGTGCTTGCGAGGATCAGGACGCTTAACCAGTTCCTATTCAGCTCAAACTGTTGAAGCTCTTCTTGCATAGCTTGAATCCATTCAAGCCTAGCCACAGGAGCAAATGTTTCATCGAAGTCAATGCCCTCCACTTGAGTATATCCTTGAGCAACGAGACGAGCTTTGTTTCTGACAACTTGACCATGCTCATCTTGCTTGTTGCGGTATATCCATTTGGTGCCTATTATGTTGTGCTTCCGTGGATCAGGACGCTTAACCAGTTCCCATACATTATTCAGCTCAAACTGTTGAAGCTCTTCTTGCATAGCTTGAATCCATTCAGGTTCCATGAAGGCTTCTTCAACTTTCTTGGGTTCAGATATTGAGACGAATGCGAAGTGCCCACAGAAATTTGCTAGTTGTGTTGCCCTTGAACGAGTGAGTGGACCTGGTGCATTGATGCTATCAATTATTTTCTCAATCTGTACTTCATTTGCAACACGAGGATGTACATGACGAAGGTTTTGCTCTTGCTGATCATTGTCATCGTTAGAAGGATTGTCTTCAGGCTGAGCATTGTCTTCAGTTTGATCAGGTGCGGAGATGATAAGTTCCTCTTCAGGCTGAGATTCAGATGGTATGATTTCTCTAGTTCCCATAAGTTTGATTGATTCGCTGGATGGAACTTCATCTAGCACGTTTGGCAGGTGCTCTCTTTGTGAGCCGTTAGTCTCATCGAACCGCACATCCACTGTTTCAACCACTTTATAGTGAAAGAGGTTGAAGACTCTGTAGGAGTGCGAATCCTTTCCATATCCAAGCATAAAACCTTCATGTGCTTTTGGTGCAAATTTTGAAGTGTGATGTGGATCCTTGATCCAGCACCTGGCACCAAATACTCTGAAGTAACTGACATTTGGCTTCTTGCCAGTAAGGAGCTCATAGGATGTCTTGTTCAGAAGCTTGTGAAGATAAACACGATTGATGATATGGCATGCAGTATCAATGGCTTCAGGCCAGAATTTTCTTGGAGTCTTGTATTCATCAAGCATCGTCCGAGCCATCTCAATAAGTGTTCTGTTCTTGCGTTCGACGACGCCATTCTGCTGTGGCATGTACGGAGCTGAGAATTCATGTGTGATGCCCAAAGTATCAAGATATGTATCTAGGCCAGTGTTCTTGAATTCAGTGCCATTGTCACTTCTGATGTGCTTGATCTTGACGCCATAGTTGTTCATGGCTCGATTGGCGAAGCGTCTGAAGACATCCTCCACTTCAGTCTTGTAGAGGATTATATGCACCCAAGTATATCTTGAATAATCATCAACAATGACAAAGCCATAGAGACAAGCAGTAGTAGTAAGAGTTGAGTAATGAGTGGGACCGAAAAGATCCATGTGGAGCAGTTCGATGGGTTGAGTCGTTGTCATGATTGTCTTCGAGGGATGCTTGGCCCTCGTCATCTTTCCTGCTTCACAGGCACCGCATAAGTGATCCTTCTTGAACTTGACGCCCTCGATGCCTATGACATGCTTCTTCCTTGCAAGGGTGTGGATGTTCCTCATGCCAGCATGCCCTAGCCTCCGATGCCAGAGCCAGCATTCTGAAGCTTTTGCTAGAAGACATACGGCAAGTTGTGGTCCTGCTGAGAAATCTACCACGTACAAGTCATCTTTCCGATACCCTTCAAACACTAGAGACTTGTCAGATTCCATTAGAACAAGGCAACGATATTTTCCAAACATCACAATCATGTTTAAATCGCAAAGCATTGAGACATACATTAAGTTGAAACCAAGGGATTCAACAAGCATTACTTTATCCATGTGTTGATCCTTTGAGATTGCAACTCTACCTAGACCCAATACCTTGCTTTTACCAGTGTCAGCAAATATGATGTGACTTTTGTCAGATGGACGTAAGGTTGAGTCCATAAGAAGGCTTCGCTTGCCAGTCATGTGATTGGTACACCCACTATCAATAATCCATTCTGAAGCAGCTGGTGTCGTACCCTACAGTGCAGTTAGGGGGATAGGCTTCACGAAGAGAATTGTGAAGAAAAAACATTTGACGAGCCAGTGGATTATGAAAGCTTAGATCGAGATTAGGACTGATAGGGCAAGTAGCAAGCGACTCAGGAACAAAGTACATAATAAGACCATTTGGGCATTTTATCTTGCGCCCTACAAGATGTTTAAGGTCCCCAGCAATAGCTTTAGACGATTTTGGTTTTCGGCTGGAGACCTTTCCCTGCAAAAGAGAGTTAAGCTTTCTTAGCCACCCACATCTTCAAGGGTGGCTTCGAAGCAATGAGTCTAAGTGCAGCATCTGAGAACTTTGGCTTTGGAGCCCTAGCAAAAAGTCTTGCAGGTGGACAATAGTACTCATAGGAATAAGCAGAATAGTTCTTGGTCTTATGAACATGGTGGTTTGATGAACCGCACTCATATTCATAGGCCTGAGTATGGCTTCCCTG
This sequence comes from Triticum urartu, assembly GCF_003073215.2. Lineage (NCBI taxonomy): Eukaryota > Viridiplantae > Streptophyta > Magnoliopsida > Poales > Poaceae > Triticum > Triticum urartu. Next base: position 445,530,420 of record NC_053023.1, read on the forward strand.
CAAAACATTTGCATTAGTGCGACTCAGGTGAGTCCTCTGTCTGTATGAAGCCTTTGGACCGTATGAAGCCTGTGGTCTGGGGTTTGTCTTCTTCATGTGTGGTGTCATGACGACATTCACAGGAAGATTCTCCAAACGTCTTTTCGGCACCCAGACTTTCTTCATAGGCAGCCCATTCCTGCAGTTAGTACCAATATACCTGGCAAACACTTCACCATTCTGATTCTTAAACAGTTTATAGTTTGCATCAAAGGATTCATCAATAACAATGGGATTAGCACAAGTGAAGCCAGATAGGCTGGATGGATCCGCTGAAGGTTCCTTTGTAGCAACCCATGTGGTTTCGGGGTACTGCTCAGGTTTCCAATAAGAGCCACCAGCATTCATTTTCCTTTCGAACCCAACACCCTCTTTCCTAGGGTTTCGGTTCAGGATCTGCCTTTTGAGGACATCACATAGTGTCTGATGCCCTTTGAGACTTTTGTACATCCCTATTTCAAGCAATGTCTTCAACCTAGCATTCTCATCAGCAATAGCAGTGGTATCCTCTGCAGAGGGGTTAGTTACCACATCAACAGTTGAAGATATTGCAATAGTAGCAGCAGTAGAACACCCAGCAACAAAAGTAGCGTTGTCACACTCGATGCATTTAAGACATGGTGGTTCAAATCCTTCCTGAGCTGAACTGATCTGTTCGGCGCGAAGTGACTCGTTTTCCTTTTGAAGATCTTCATGAGCCGCTCTCAATTTCTCAAGATCTTGCTTCCTTTGAAGATAATCACAGGAAAGCTTTTCATGAGTTGTTGAGAGCGTTTCATGACGACTTTCAAGTTCCTCATACATAACTTGAAGATTTTTTATGTCTTCAATTAAGGACTAAGATCGAGTCATTTCAGCGTCTAACAGATCATCGCTTTTGTCTAACAGTTTTTGAATATGTTCCATAGCTCTCTGTTGTTCAGTTGCAATTTTAGCAACTGTTTTGTAGCTGGGTTTGGAACCACAATCAGAGTCATCTTCACTAGATGTTTGATAGTGAGTAGTGCATGTGTTTACCTTGGCACCGCGTGCCATGAAGCAGTAGGTAGGAGCGGAGTAGTCCTTGTCATTTGCATCGGTGTCGGTGATGAAGTCATTGTTTTCAGTGTTGAAGATGGACTTGGCAACGTATGCTGTAGCCAGACTCGCAATGCCAGAATCGGACTCCTCCTCAGACTCCACCTCCGCCTCCTCAGAAGCGGACTCCTCCTCTGAATCCATTTCCTTGCCGACAAACGCACGTGCCTTGCCAGATGAGCTCTTCTTGTGTGATGAAGACTTTGAGGAAGACTTGAAAGAAGACTTTGAGTATTTCTTCTTCTTCTTGTCATCAGAGTCATACTCCTTGCTCTTGTTCTCATTGTCCCACTGCGGACACTCAGAGATGTAGTGGCCAGGTTTCTTGCACTTGTGGCATGTTTTCTTCTTGTAGTCATGGGCATAAGCTTCATCATTCCTTGAGCTTGATCGTGAAGACTTTCTGAAGCCTTTCTTCTTGGTGAATTTTTGGAACTTCTTCACAAGCATAGCAAGCTCCTTTCTAATGTCTTCAAGATCATCAGAACTGCTATCAGATTCTTCTTCAGATGAGGAGACAACGTTTGCCTTCAAGGCACGAGTTCGCCCATAGTTGGGACCGTAGATGTCTCTTTTCTCAGAAAGCTGAAATTCGTGTGTGTTGAGCCTCTCAAGTATGTCAAACGGATCGAGTGTCTTGAAGTCAGGACATTCTTGAATCATCAGGGCTAGGGTGTCAAACGAGCTGTCAAGTGATCTCAGGAGTGTCTTGACGACTTCATGCTTGGTGATCTCAGTGGCGCCGAGAGCTTGAAGCTCATTTTGTGATGTCAGTGAGTCGATCAAACGTGAGCTGGACATTCTCATTGTCATTTCTCTTGAAGCGGTTGAAGAGGTTGCGAAGGACACTGATTCTCCGATCTCTCTGGGTTGAGATGCCTTCGTTGACCTTGGAGAGCCAGTCCCAGACTAGCTTAGATGTTTCCAAGGCACTCACGCGGCCATACTGTCCTTTGGTCAGATGACCACAGATGATGTTCTTGGCAGTGGAGTCCAGTTGAACGAACTTCTTGACATCAGCAGCGGTGACACCTTCACCAGCCTTGGGAACGCCATTCTTGACGACATACCATAGGTCGACATCAATGGCTTCAAGATGCATGCGCATCTTATTCTTCCAGTAGGGATATTCAGTTCCATCAAAGACGGGGCATGCAGCGGAGACTTTAATTATCCCAGCAGTCGACATAGCTAAAACTCCAGGTGGTTAAACCGAATCACACAGAACAAGGGAGTACCTTGCTCTGATACCAATTGAAAGTGCTAGTGAATAGGCAATTTTTATGAAAGTCTTCAAAACATGGAAGTTTCGAAAACAAACGATAGAAATAAACCTATTACCATGCAGCGGATGGTAGACTACACTAGGCAAACCATAGTCAAGTATTCAATGAAGTGAAAGCACAATGACTAATAGCAGCTAGGCAGTAAGGATCAGGTAGGAAGATATTGTGAAGCCAATCAGAACAAGCAGTCACTCAGTGAAGATAAAAGATAATGCAATCATACAATGACTTCACAAGGACCAACAATAAGTAAAGGGAAGGGAAGGATGAAACCAGTGACTCGTTGAAGACAATGATTTGTTGGACCAGTTCCAACTGCTCTAACAGTTGTACGTCTGGTTAGGGCGGCTAGGTATTTAAACCTGAGGACACATAGTCCCGGACACCCAGTCCTGAACACGCATCTCAGGACACCCAGTCCTCACCGTATTCCCCTTGAGCTAAGGTCACACAGACCTCGCCCAATCACTCTGGTAAGTCTTCAAGGTAGACTTCCAAACCTTCATAGACTTCGTTCACCGGCGATCCACAATGACTCTTGGATGCTCAGAACGCGACGCCTAACCGGCTGGAGGATTCATAGTCCTCAAGTGTAATAAGTCTTCAGATCACACAGACAGGAAAACTTAAGTGATGCCTAACACTCTTTGGCTCTGGGTGTTTAGGGCTTTATCCTCGCAAGGAATTCTCTCTCAAAGGCTTCGAGGTGGGTTGCTCTCAAATGACAAAAGCCATACTCTAACTCTGAGCAGCCAACCATTTATGGTTGTAGGGGGTGGGCTATTTATAGCCCCTTGGCAACCCGACCTGATTTGTCCGAAATGACCCTTGGTCACTAAGGAACTGACACGTGTTCCAATGGTCAGATTTCAAACACACACGGCAACTTTACTTGGGCTACAAGCAAAGCTGACTTATCCAACTTTGGATAAGATTTGCTCTCATAGTCTTCACTAGAAAACATAGGATTTTGGTTAAGCATCACTTCAGTCATTCTGCCTGGTTCTCTTGGACCCCACTTAACAGTACGGTGGTTCCTATGACTCAACAAAGAAGAAAAAGAACGATGAAAGAACTAAGTCTTCGCGCTCCATAGTCTTCATGCGATGTCTTCTCTTGTCATAGTCTTCAATGTGAATGTCTTCACATACCACCTTTGACTTCAATGTCTTCTTACATTTTTAGGGGTCATCTCTGGTAGGAAAACCGATTCAATGAGGGACTTCTACCTGTGTTATCCTGCAATTCTCACAAACACATTAGTCCCTCAACTAGGTTTGTCGTTAATACTCCAAAACCAAGTAGGGGTGGCACTAGATGCACTTACACCTTAGTTCTCAAAAACCGAGGGAAATACTTACGCTACTTTGCTGCGTTACCGTTTCCTCTTCAAAGGAAAACCAACGCAGTGCTTAAGAGGTAGAAATGTGCACTATTGTTATTATCCACACCGTTCGGTCGTGAAAGTGAAAGGAAATAATGACGATATATGATGGACTGATTGAGAGAGAGAGAAGCTGGATGAACTCGACCTCTCTTGTTTTTGTAAATACGATTAGTTCATCATTCCTGATTCAGCCTATTATGAGTGAAACATGTTGGCAATGACAATTAGATATTATAGTTGCTTATGCCATGCTTAATTTGCTAGGAGATTATAATGGTTTACTTTGCTTGCCAACATGCTATTAAAATGGTTGTGATGTGGTATGATAGGGTGGTATCCTCCTTTGAACGATTTGAGTGGCTTGACTTGGCACATGTTCACTCATGTAGTTGAAACAGAATCAACTTATCCTCCACAATATTTATGTTCATGGTGATTTATATCCTACTCATGCTTGCATTTAGTGTTGATTAATTTGAATGCATGTTCATGAATGTTGTCGGTCTCTAGTTGGTTGCTTCCTAGTCTCTTTCTAGCCTTCACTGGTACTAAGTGGGAATACTGCTTGTGCATCCAATTCCATAAACCCCAAGGTTATTCCATATGAGTCCATAATCTCTCCCTAATAATAAAGCATGGATTGAGCATCCGGGTTCACCGTCGCGGCGTTTTGGTATGAAAAAAACAAACAAGGAGAGATGGGGCATGACTCCTCCTGAGAACCACGATGGATCTCGCCTCCACAAAGTTACATATTAGGAGCAAACAAAATCATCGTCACACATCCATCCGATTCCTTCTTCCTCCGCACGCACGAAGCCGCCGCCGCTGCTTCTCACCTCGCCGCTAGATCGGAATCGAAGTCGTTGCTCAAATCAAGAGAGAGAGAGAGATTGGATCATAGGCGGACGAGCCGTTGGCGAGGAATCCACGCCAGGTGGCTATCCGTGGCCTCTCAAGCCCTCTGTTACTCCCCCTCCCCCCCCTCCCACCACCCGGGCGCCGTCAGCTCACCTTCCACAGGCCCCCTCAACCCTCGGCTAGACGCCACGGCCGGGTCGCCGCCCCTCCCACCGCGAGGAAGACGACGACAGAGCAAGGCAGCGGCGCTGGGCTGTACGTCGAGCCTCCCTCAATGGCCTCCGTCCTCCATACCGATGCTCCGTCCCCCATTTCAATCGGCTCTGCTGCAACTTCGCCTGACGACCGGTGCTCTGCCTTGACCTGGTCTGCTTCGGTCTAGATCGATACGGCCCTGAGCTCCACTCCATGGACCTCTTTTGCCAAACCCCGTACAATCTCCTCAAGCCATCTTGCTTGTCAACGAGCCTAGAACCGCTAGCTATTCGCATGGTCTCTCTCTTCTGAAGATATGAGTTAACTTTCTGAAGCTATGCATACGACATCAAGTATTACTTAGAGTTATGAGGTAACTTCCTGAACCTGTGCATACAACACTATGTATTAGTTTTCTTTGCATGAGGTAACTTTCTGAACCAATGCTTCATGTACCTCATTGGCCAGATTTAGGATAGATCCGTAGGGCTGCGCGCCCCTTTGCTTGGCTGCGTTTGTGTGTCTCGCTCACCCGGTTGTCGTGTTAGTGCAATAATGCTTGCGAGCTCACGTCTGTAATTTCTACAATCTATTCCTTCTATCAATGCAATGATATGCAAGTCTTTTGCGTATTCACGAAAAAAAACTTTCTGAACCAATGCTTACGGCATCCGGGATTCATCAGGCTGATGTCCTGCTTCGGAGTGTATGCAGCAACAATAACAAATGGTTTTTCTAAATCAAAATCAATCAAGATGAAACTTTGTGCTGACAGTAATCAATGAAGAAATATGGTATTTGTTAGAGTGCAGAAGAGAGAACCTTCCCAGGGTTTAAGTAAACGGTGGTGGCTCAGGGATCTCAGCTTCCGGGACAAGCTGCAAAAGAAACGGAGCAGAGCGTCCCCAACCTGGCCCTCCAGACTGCAATCGGTGGAGGGCAACCTTAGTTATCTCCCATCGTGGCCGATAAAGGAGGCGAACAGTGTCAATCTGTCATCGACACCTAAGTGTATGGCCAACACATCTGGTAAAAAATTGACAACAATGCTATTGATTGACGGATTGATAAGAATGCTTCTGTTTCGTCTGTTTAATTCAGTCGTTGGGCTATCCGTGGAGAAACAGACACTCCATGGTCCAGACTTGTGACTGTACTTAAGCAGAAGATGGAATTATTCTATGGTCTCTTCATGATTGATCACCGGGTTGCGAGTGAAATTTGTGTATGGAGCATCAATATTATGGTCATAGAGTCGGCAGGGTTCAGTTATGTGTACTTGACCGTTCAAAAAAAGTTATGTGCACTTGGTTGGAGATATATGAAGCGTAAGGGAGTAACTCATTCACACTTGAGATTCAGTAATGTTCTTGCAGTCATTTAGTTATGATCTGCAGGTCTAAAAAACAAGCACCACATGAATCAGATGTGAACGAGGCAGCATGACTCTGCAAGAGGCTGAAATAAAAGAAACAAAATGGAAATAACTCGATGATTTAGGAACAACACATCATCGATGACAGGCACTTTTCCAGTCAGGGGGGTGGATTTTTTATGCCATGCTAGAAATTTTTGTGCTATGGAATGAAATAGTCCAGTGTCCAGTTTTATGGGATTCACTCACTCTGCAAATATTGCAGCTCTTAAAAGTCCTAAGTTAATGAAAAGGGTGTTCCACCCAAAAATAACAAGAATGGATCGGTGCTTTTCTTGAATCCCCTCAGTTTGAACTACGCAATGTATTTTTTAAATGGTGAATCAATTGGGAGTCTAAAGATGGTTGAAGATTATGTACGGGCGGAAATTTGAAGCAGATTAGGCGGCGGTCTTGGTCGGAGAGGCTGCGGAGTGGATGAACTACACTCTTGCATCCACTACGGAGGCAGGTAATCCTTATCCTAAATTTCCTGCTCTAGAATAAAAACAGTCTTCATAGGATTATGAGCCAAATAAAGGGAACTAGGGAAGGAGGTCTGATCTACATCTCCTAAAGTGGCGAACCACAAAATCATTTCATTTGGGATGCATTTCTTCCATCAGAAAGTCAAACACCGGACAATAAGGTCACTTTGAGGACAACTCACACTGAAGTTTACGTAAGGCCTTAGCGATTTTTTTACCTGAGCTAATATTTATTGACCGAGTGTTAGCCAATGACATTAGTTGATGTTACTCATGGAGAGGATTTGGATGTTGTGTGCTATTTCTTTATTACACACGCTAATTCTCAGATTAGCTTCATTGTATATCTACCCCCTCTACCTCTCAGAATTAAGTGTGTAGGTTCTGAATATTTTATACATTTAACACTTCAGCATAATATCATCTTCCAAGATTTCTTGGATTTATGTCAATACACTGTATGATTATTTATGGTAATCAGAATTTGGAACTGCTCCTGACCAATAATTAAAGGATGCATGTTGTACTTGAGCTTACAAGAACTGAATTACAATGTTCTTTTATACAGCAATAAGGCTACAGATTTTCAGTAAGGTCATTTCATTTTTTAAAGGGTTCAGATGATGCCATCAATCCATTGGAGTAGAAGGGAAGAAAGATCTGAAATTGCTCAAAACATGGCAAATACAGTTGCATTTCATATCTTCAAAGTAGGAGATGCATTTTAGTAGAAACTTAATAGTTGACATCCAAATTCAGGCAGATCTCTCATATGATCACTTTATATTGGTCTGTTGGTAATTAATTGACTGATTAATGGAGAAACAACTATATTGTAGGTAAGTGAAGGCATACACAAATAGAGGGAGCACATTTAAAGAGCCATCGCTGCAGAGTTTGACACCACATTTTCTTTGGATGATTGTTCGCCTCTCTGAATCTAGATTTTTTTAACATGACCACTTCAATTGAATTGATTATTTGCATTACATACAGTGACCAAAACTAATGCTTTGTCATGTGCTTTGGGACACACTTTGCTGCATTTAGGTGTTCACATGCTTCATGCTTTAAGTATTTGCTTTCATAGGATAACTCAGTCCATATGTTTCTTGCGAGGTTAGGATTAATAGAAAAATATTCTATGTCTCATAACATGAAGAGGAACGCAATAATTTATAAGTTTTGGTGTCTGCTAAACTTCAGTTCCGATTCAAAAGATACATACATTATTTTTTGATTCGCTTTACTTGGTCAGATTATAAACTGATGCATTTCAAAGATGCACATTCATGCTCAAGATTTAATTGTATTAGCTTTAAGAAATGAGTAATTGTATTATATGTCATCTGTGCTTGGACCCAGGAGATTGTCCAAATGTAGGCTTTATGGTTTTTACTCTAGGTATGCAACTACAACGATCGTCACTTGCATTTGTTGTGCTACTTTTGATAGACTAATATGGTTAGTTTGCAAAGTTCTTAGATAAATTAGGAAGATATTGTAAATCTTTTTGCACATATTCGACTATTTCATGCTACTAAGGGCGCCCTGTCGATGTTGTTCTTAACTTGGTGTACATGTAAATTTGTTCTTTGAGATTGACTGGGCAGTGTTCATTATCATAATGGTGTTCCTTTGATCGGTATACACAATTTCTTCATTGTTATTTGCAAAGATTAAATAAGTAAAGTTCTGATGACAGTTTTGCGGTAAGTATATGACCAATCTATGTGGAGTTTCACTACATCAACTTGCACTTCGATGGCGACGCGGAGCTGAAGTAGCTGTCGGTGGAGGACATGAGGGCGGGAATTTTCAAGTACAAAATTCATGATCCAAAAATCGACAATCCAACCCGGTGCAACGCACGGGCCCTTTTGCTAGTACCTTCCTATATACGGTATCTACCGATCGTTCCAAGTAAATTTGTATGTGCGAAACTCTAAAACTTCAAAATAAAAATTCCGTTTTGTATGCTCGAATAGCTCATGTATCAACTAGGGCTGTCTGTATATTCCATGCTAGGCGGGTTATTCTCAAGAGGAGTGGACTCCGCTTCCGCTCCTCACTCACGAGAAAATGGCTGGTCACAGGGATGCCCAGTCTCATGCTCAAATCAAATCAAAATAATTGCAAACTAAACTCCCCCAGGATTGTTGTTAGTTGGAGGCACCCGTTGTTTCGGGCAAGCCATGGATTGATGCTTGGTGGTGTTGGGGGAGTATAAACTTTACCATTCTGCTTGGGAACCGCCTATAATGTGTGTAGCATGGAAGATATCGAGATCTCTCGGTTGTTATGTTGACAATGAAAGTATACCACTCAAAATATTATTCATCTCTATGTGAAAATTGAGTTCTGGCACCTCTACAAATCCCTGCTTCCCTCTGCGAAGGGCCTATCTATTTACTTTTATGTTGAGTCATCATCCTCTTATTAAAAAGCACCAGTTGGAGAGCACCGCTGTCATTTGCATGTATTATTATTAGTTTACATTGAGTATGACTTGACTGGATCTCTTTTGCCATGAATTACAATTCCCAGTCAGCCCTTGATCTTCAGAGGTGCTCTGCATTTATGTTTTGCGGTCTTAGAAAGGGATAGCGAGATACCATTTTGTTATATCATATTATGATTGTTTTGAGAAAGTGTTGTCCTCCGAGATTTATTATTATTGCTCGCTAGTTGGTTATCCATTGATATGAGTAAACATGAGACCTAAATGTTATTGTGAATATGGTTAGTTCATAATCTATGCTGAAAACTTGAATGCTGGCTTTACATATTTACAACAACAAGAGCAAACCGAGTTTGTAAAAGTTTTTCTTTATCACTTTTAGTTTGTCAACTGAATTGCTTGAGGACAAGCAAAGGTTTAAGCTTGGGGGAGTTGATACTTCTCCAACATATCTACTTTTCCAAACACTTTTGCCCTTGTTTTGGACTCTAACTTGCATGATTTGAATGGAACTAACCCGGACTGGCGCTGTTTTCAGCAGAATTGCCATGGTGTTATTTTTTGTGCAGAAAAAAAAGTTCTTGGAATGACCTAAAAATCAATGGAGAATATTTTTGGAATATATAAAAATACTGGCGAAACAATCAAGGCCAGGGGGCCCACACCCTGTCCACGAGGGTGGGGGCGCGCCTACCTCCCGGGTGCGCCCCCTGCCTCGTGGGCCCCCTGGTGCTCCACCAACCTCAACTCCAACTCCATATATTCACGTTCGGGGACAAAAAAAATCAGAGAGAAGGATTCATCGCGTTTTACGATATGGAGCCACCGCCAAGCCATAATCTCTCTCGGGAGGGCTGATCTGGAGTCCGTTCGGGGCTCCGGAGAGGGGAATCCGTCGCCATCGTCATCATCAACCCTCCGTCACCAATTTTATGATGCTCATCGCCGTGCGTGAGTAATTCCATCGTAGGCTTGCTGGACGGTGATGGGTTGGATGAGATTTATCATGTAATCGAGTTAGTTTTGTTAGGGTTTGATCCCTAGTATCCATTATGTTTTGAGATTGATGTTGCTATGACTTTGCTATGCTTAATGCTTGCCACTAGGGCCCGAGTGCCATGATTTCAGATTTGCACCTATTATGTTTTCATGAATATATGTGAGTTCTTGATCCTATCTTGCAAGTCTATAGTCACCTATTATGTGCTATGATCCGTTAACCCCGAAGTGACAATAATCGGGATACTTACCTGTGATGACCGTAGTTTGAGGAGTTCATGTATTCACTAAGTGTTAATGCTTTGGTCTGGTACTATATTAAAAGGAGGCCTTAATATCCCTTAGTTTCCAATAGGACCCCGCTACCACGGGAGGGTAGGACAAAACATGTCATGCAAGTTCTTTTCCATAAGCACGTATTACTATAATCAGAATACATGCCTACATTACATTGATGAACTGGAGCTAGTTCTGTGTCACCCTATGTTATAACTATGGCATGAGGAATCGCATGCGACATGACTACCCATCACTGATCCATTGCCTATGAGCTTTTCATATATTGATCTTCGCTTATTTACTTTTCTGTTGCTACTATTACAATCACTATAAAACCAAAACTGCTACCGTCACTTTTGCCATCGTTACCACTACTATCATATTACTTTGCTAGAAAATACTTTGCTGCAGATATTAAGTTTCCAGGTGTGGTTGAATTGACAACTCAGCTACTAATACTTGAGAATATTCTTTGGCTCCCCTTGTGTTGAACCAATAAATTTGGGTCGAATACTCTACCCTCGGAAACTGTTGCGATCGCCTATACTTGTGGGTTATCACTCAACCCCTTCGTCGCTCTTGTGAGGACTCCTAATGTAGATGTTTTGATTTCCCTCTCCTCAATTTTCACTACAAATAATTAGGATCATGCGGGTATCTTGGGATCATTCCGATATTGTTGTGATGATAACATTGTTCTTGGTGCCTCCTGACATTTAGAGGTTGTGGCAGTGTCCCGGGGGGTTGAGCTCCGAGGTGCTGTCGTCACAATTTTATCGTTGCAGTTCTGGTATACCTGAGCTCACCGACATCGAAAATCTCTTTTATGTAGTTAGTGGTGAGATAACCTCGACGCCACCTAGTACTGGGGAGGGAGTTCGAGAGTATTGCCACAACTAGTATAACAGATGCTTTTCGAAGGTCGAGGTACATGATTTCTGGAGTTTTATTGGTTATGTGTTTACGGATGGATAAAGTGGAGCGTAGGGCTTGTTAGTTGTGTGATATATATTGTGCCTCCCTGTATTCCCAACACCAGATTGCATAACAAAAAGTTTCGGGAGTTAATAGCTGGGAATTCAAGTCGCTCTTAGTTATTCTTCCAATAGATAATTGGTATGGGATTGGGAGATCCTTACCATTTATTTGTTCCAGTCGTACCTTGTTGTCTCATTCATCAACCTTTATCTTAGTGGCCTCTCATCCTAATGGTCGTGTAATGTTAACTTTGGATTGCATTTGTTCAATCTCTATTCTAATGCTTATTGTGAAGACTATATGTTGCACATAGCTATCCGTTGCTTTAGCTTGTCTATCATAGTTCTAACGGATGTCACCTTCTTCGAGATGGCTCCCCCAACGCATCTGAATCCGCAACGTACTGATGGAGAGCAGTCCAACCCTCCGCCTCCGGAGGCATGGCAAGCTTTGATGGCGGCCACCAACGCCAACACTCAGATGCTGATTCAGCTCATGCAAGAGTGGAATCAAGGCCAAGGGCAATTCAACAATCAGCCTCAGTTGCTACCCTAAACCAATTTCTTGCAAATCAGCCAAAGTCTTTCAGTGCTTGTGTTCAGGACATGGACGCAAATGATTGGCTCATGGACATCAACAAGCATTTTGAATGCAGCAATGTCAGGCCTGAGGACTACGTCAGGTTCTCTTCTTTTCAGCTCAAGGACCAAGCAGCAGATTGGTATCAGCAATACGAAGACTCTAGAGGGGGTCGAGTGATTACCTGGACTGACTTCTGTCGGGACTTTCAATCTCATCACATTCCAACAAGTGTTGTCAAGAGCAAGCATGGGGAATTCCACAATCTCAAGCAAGGAAGCATGTTAGTGTATCAATACAAGATCCAGTTTCAGAATCTTGCTCGCTTTGCAAGGCAAGACGTTCCTGATGAAAAGAGCATGATCTATCACTTCAGGGGTGGCCTCAGAGAGGATCTGCTGTTAGCTCTCGTTCTTGTTGAGCCTACTCAGTTCGATCAGTTCTACAACATGGCCCTCAAGCAAGAAGCTGCTCAGCTCAGGTGTGATGCTTCCGAGAAGAGACCCAGGGATGCAGTCCACTCGTCTTCTTCCTCCCAAGTGGTAGCAAAGCAACATAAGTTCCGGCTTCCTCCACCTCTTCCGTTTCATCAACCCTACCAGCAGAAGCACTCAGGTGGTCGTGGATCTTCCCACCCACCCAACCCAGGCTATCAAAACAAGTCCCAGTCTCAGGCTCCGAGGACAGGTGGTCCTCCTCCTCCACCTTTCCGTCCGCTTTCAGAGGTCACTGTCACACGTTTGGTTTGAAAGGGCATTACTCAAACAAGTGCACCCAGAAGCGCCATCTGCCTCCTCCTCCGGTCAGGTCAGCAAGCAATGCAGTCGTCAAGCACAATCCGAAGTCTGGAAGGGTGAACATGATGAATGCAGCTCAAGCAGAGGATTCTTCAGAAGTAATCATGGGTAATCTCCCAGTTAATGATATTCCTGCAAAAGTTTTATTTGATTTTGGTGTATCACATTCTTTCATTTCAAGACCTTTCATTTGGAAGCATGACTTGTTTTCACAAGTACTATCGAAGCCTTTGCGTGTCGTTTCTTCAGGTGTTTTGATGAGCTCTAATGTATTCGTTCCGGATGTCACCATCAAGCTGGGCAATTATAAATTTCTGGCTTCCCCAATTATTCTTGGCGATTCTGATATTGATCTCATTCTTGGCATGGATTGGCTTTCTCAGCACAAGGTCTTTCCTGATTGTGCTGACAAGGAGATCAAATTGACGCATCCTTCTGAAGATGTGATCATCTTTGCCGCTCGTGATGAAACCATTCGGGTGTTCTCTCTCAATGAGCTTGTCAGATTCGAGTTGTTTGCTATTTGTCAGATTCGAGTTGTTTGTGAGTATCAAGATGTCTTTCCTGAAGAGCTTCCGGGTATGCCTCCGCACCGGCCAGTCGAGTTCATTATTGATCTTGAGCCCGGTACAGAACCCGTTTGTAGGCACCCATACAAGCTTGGGCCGAAAGAGCTGAAGGAATTGAAGAAAAAACTCGATAAACAAGAGCGTATGGGTCTTATTAGACCAAGTTCTTCTCCTTCGGGTTGTGGTGTTCTCTTTGTCCAGAAGAAAGATGGCACGGACCGACTTTGCGTCGATTACCGCCCATTGAACAAGAAGACAATCAAGAATAAATACCCACTTCCCAATATCAATGAGCTATTCGAGCAACTCAAAGTTGCAAAGGTGTTTTCCAAGCTTGACCTCTGTATGGGGTATCACCAGATTCACATTTGTGAAGAAGATATCCCAAAGCCAGCTTTCAGAACGAGCTTTGGTTCTTATGAATATACGATCATGTCTTTCGGGCTTGCCAATGCCCCTCCAACATTCTCTCGCATGATGAACTTCATCTTCAACCCCTATACAGATGAATTCGTCCTGGTGTATCTCGACGATATCCTAGTTTTCTCCAAGAATAAGAAGGATCATGCCAAGCATTTGCGGTTGGTGCTCGACAAGCTCAGAGAGTATCACTTCTATGGAAAGTTCTCCAAATGTGAGTTTTGGCTTGATGAAGTTATTTACCTTGGTCACATCATCCCCGCCAAGGGCATTTCTGTTAATCCAGAGAAGGTTTCTGCAATTGTGAACTGGGAGCCTCCTCAGAACGTCAAGCAGCTCCATAGTTTCCTTGGGCTTGCAAGCTACTGTCGAAGATTTGTTGAGAACTTCTCAAAAACTGCTAAGCCTCTTTCCAACCTCCTCCATAAGCATGTCAAGTATTCCTGGACTCCTGAGTGTGACGTTGCTTTCAACACTCTCAAAGAGAAACTCGTCATAGCTCCTGTCCTTACTCCTCCTGATGAGTCCAAGCCCTACCAAGTTTTTTGTGATGCCTCATTGCAAGGTCTCGGTGCAGTCTTAATGCAAGAGAAGAAAGTTGTGGCCTATGCTTCTCATCAGTTGAAGCCAAATGAAAGGAACTACCCCACTCACGATCTTGAGTTGGCGGCAGTTGTCCATGCATTAATAACATGGAGACATCTCTTGTTGGGAAGGCAAGTGGACATCTTCACCAATCATAAGAGCCTCAAATATATCTTCACTCAACCCCACCTCAACCTCTGGCAAACTCGTTGGGTCGAAATGATCCAGGAGTACAATCCAAGCATTGAGTACACTCCAGGCAAGACAAATGTGATTGCAGATGCGTTGAGTAGAAAGGCATGTTGCAATAGCTTAATTCTTAAGCCATTCCAACCTAATCTTTGTGAAGCATTCTGCAAGCTCAACCTCCAAGTAGTTCCTCAAGGTTTTCTTGCCAACCTTCAAGTCACTCCAACTTTGGAAGATCAAATTCGTGAGGCACGACTCCTTGATACCATGGTGAAGAAGGTGAAACATGATGTTGCAAAGGGCCTTCCCAAATACAAGTGTTATCGCATTGATAACAAGGACACCTTATTCTTTGAGGACCATCTAGTGGTTCCTAAGGGTGATCTAAGGAAGGTCATAATGAACGAAGTGCATAATTCTCTTCTTTCCATCCACCCAAGAAGTTCGAAGATGCACCATGACCTCAAGCAGTCATATTGGTGGACTCACATGAAGCGAGAGATTGCTCAAGTCGTGAATGAATGTGATGTCTGTCGAAGGGTGAAAGTAGAACATCAATGACCAGCTAGTCTCCTCAAACCTCTTGCTATTCCAGAATGGAAGTTTTATCATATCGAAGCGGACTTTGTCACTGGCTTTCCCAAGTCCAAGTGTGGGAATGATGCTATCTTCATTGTCATTGACAAGCTTACAAAGGTGGCTCATTTCCTTCCAGTCAAAGAATCTATCACGACAGCTTAGTTGGCAGAGATATATACCTCAAAAATTGTCTCGTTGCACGGGATTCCTCAATTGATCTCTTCAGACCCCGAAAGCATCTTCACTTCCAAGTTCTGGAACTCCTTTCAGAAGGCTATGGGCACCAACATTCGTTTCAGCAAGACTTTCCATCCTCAAACAAGTGGCCAAGTCGAGAGAGTCAATCAAATCCTTCAAGACATGCTCAGATTTTGTTTCATTTCCTTCGGTATGAAGTGGGAATATTGCCTCCCATATGCCGAGTTCTCCTACAATAATAGCTACCAAGCAAGTTCAGGCAAGGCCCCCTTCGAAATTCTTTATGGAAGAAAGTGTCGTACTCCTCTCAACTAGTCTGAGACTGGTGAACGCCAACTTCTTGGAAATGACTTGATCATAGAAGCTGAATAAATATGTAAAGTCACCCATGAAAATCTCAAAGCCGCGCAATCGCGCCAGAAGATTTACTATGATAGCAAGCACAGTGACTTGGCTTTTGAGATTGGAGACCATGTCTATCTCCGCGTCTCTCCCATGAAAGGTACTCAATGCTTCAATATCAAAGGGAAGCTTCCCCCTAGATATGTGGGTCCTTTCAAGATCATTGGAAAAATAGGCGACCTTGCCTATCAATTGGAGCTCCCTTCCAACTTCTCAAATGTGCACGATGTGTTTCACGTGTCACAGCTTCGCAAGTGCTTCCAGACACCCGAGCGCACTATCAACTTTGAAGAAATTCACCTCAAAGAAGACTTGTCTTATCATGAGTATCCAGTTGCCATTCTTGAAGAAACCGAGCGCAAAACTCGCAACAAGTTGATCAAATTCCTCAAAGTTAAGTGGTCTCACCATTCCGACTGAGAAGCTACTTGGGAGTGCAAGGATCACCTCCGTTACGAATATCGGCAGTTCTTTCAGTCCTAGATCTTGGGCCGAGATCCTCTTGTAGCACTACTACAGGATGCCGCTAACATGAAATTACGATCAGAGACCCTTCGAGAAACTGTGTGCGATGCAACGACCGCAAACGGTGGTGTAGGAAAACCATCAGAAATGTGTAAAACGTTTGCAATGACGGATGCATCAAACACAGTTCAGGTTTTAGTTGCGTGTGCGATGAAGGGCATACGGTTCAGTTCAATTAACTGTTTGCGGTGAGGAAGAACAAAAGAAACGGGTAGCCAGATGAAGGTGTGTGCGATGTACAACATACGGTTCACTCGGATGAACAGTTTGTGATTAGGAAACACAAAAGAAATGGACAGCCCGATCAAGGTGTGTGCGATGTACATCATATGGTTCACTCGGATGAACTATTTGTGATTAGGCAAGAGAACGGAAACAGTTCAATATAACAAGATGTGTGTGATACGCGGCAAACAGGTCTGTAATCAGAAATGTGTGCGAAGACCGATAATAATGCAGACGATTGCTTCTAATAAGACATATGTGATATGCTCTGCCTACACAACATCTATTGGCCATTGTGGGACGGGCAGTCATCCGTATACGCCATAAGGATGTGAAGAGGCATTCCTATCAGCAAGGACTAGCAGTTCCACTAGTAGCTCATGTAAGAAAACTATCAAGTTAAGTGTGCTCAGGCTGGAGCAGCCATCGGATGGGTGACTGGATGGGAAGTTGTGTCGATGTTAAATTAGGTGATGGGATGGGTCATTTCGGTCAAATTAACGAAATGCCCCATTCCCTCAGCTAATTTAACCTCGAGGTCCTTGTTTTTTTAACACATGTTAAACGTCTATCGCATTACTTTTTGACAATGTGCGATATGCGGCATACAGTTGATCCATCCGACCTATTTGTGATCGAATAGGCCGTGTGTGTTGTGGGCGAACGCTTGCTTGTACTAAACTGTTTGGGATCGATGAATTCATCACCGAAGGGATCCCTAGTTTGGTCTGTGTTCATCTGATCGTCATCTACTTCTTGTGCTAGCTCGATGCTAAGTTTCCATTAATTGATGGCATTCTATGAACACGCCACCATTTCCCGCCATTTCCTCACCTATTTCCCGCCACCTTGCTATATTGTGCATAGGGGGCACGCGACCCACGGAGGCGACAAGCGCAGGGTTGAGCATGCCAACCCACCAAAGCACCGCCTCTACCATCAACCTTGTCGACAAGGAAAACGAGCAGGTGCCACAGCCCGTCGAGACCGAGGCGCTCCCCGGCAACGCGATGGACGACGCTATGATGCACGTCATCGCTAGGGTTGAGCAGACATTTGGAGCATGGCGGCTGAGTGCCGCGGATCAAGATTGGCATGTCAGCGCCGACAGGCTGCAACTCGCCGCACAACATGATCGATGGCGCGCCACAGAGCAAGCTAGACGCGTCCATGCCGATAGGCTGCGGCTCGCCGCACGGCGAGACCGTTGGAGCGCCGCAGAGCGAGAGGCGTGGCGCGCCGCACAGCAAGAGCGGATCCATCGATGCTTACCTGCTATCGACACGACGTCGCCGCTAGGTACACGTCCCATCATTACCACCATTCCTCGCCAAGAGTGGGCAGAGGCCCTCAGCGCCGTACTTGCACCAGATCCTGGCCACGCCGTACTTGCACCGGACGCCCGTCGCGCCGTTCGCCTTGTCCGCGGCCCGCTGGATGCCAACACGCTGGTCCGTAGGCTTGACCGCCTCCTTGGCCTATGTGTCCACCTGGGCACAGTACAGGAACATGGCCGTCGCATCCTTGAGCTAGTGATCTCCAATGAAATAGACAACTTGGAGCTCGGGATCATGCTCCAGATGTACCGCGAGCGTGCGATCGCTTGGACGAACGCCTGCGCGAGTTCAGGCAGAGCCAAGAGCTACCCTAGGCAAGGGCTGCTAGTTATGGTCTCATGGACGCGTTTTATTTTGAAAAGTTGTTTCGACGTGGATAGCTTTGTATTCACAGATCATAGTATTGCTCAGTTTATTGCTCAGTTTCAATGTGTGTACTCTGTTTTCCATTCTTATATGTTCTGTTTCAATGTGTGTATATACGCTTTCCATTCTGTATATGTGGATGATAACAACTAGATTCAAATTAGTATACAAAAACAGATAGAAAATGTAATTCATAATATATATATATATATATATATATAATATCATCACATATACGTGATGATACTTAACTACTAGGTACAATGCATAAAATTGAAAACGAACAATACTAAAACAAATAATCCCTCCCGGGGCCAGTATTCCGGCAGCGCCTCGCCAGCAGCTCCCTGGTGCGCGGCGTCTTCCTGGTGCGGAGGCAGTACTCCGACTCCTCCGCCTTGCAGCGCTTGACGTACCAGTTTGCCTCTTGCTGGCGGACGTGCGCGGCTGATCTTGCCATTTCGTTGGGCGCCCACCGGAGCTCGTCGTCGGTGCCACGCTGGAGCTTATCGGCCCACCTTCACGCAGCGACGAGGCGCCCAACGCCTATGACCTTCCTCGCGAAGTACCCGTCTTCGTACACCTCCTCGGCATGACGACGCGCCTGCCCCCAAAACTCCGCAGCCTCCTTTTTCCAGGCGGCATCACGGGCTTCACAGGCCCGCCTGGTACTTGGCTTCCTCCTCCGCCATCTCCTTCTTGAACGCCACTTGCCTGGCTTTCTCAGCCGGCGGCAGCGACTTCCACAGACAAAGATTGTACTGGCCCCAAAACCAATCCAATGTTGGGGGGTCCGGTGCAACCTCGTCAGGCGGCGCGTAGGGGTCCTCGTCGCTGCTAATCGAGTGAGTGTCCTCGGGGGGCGGCAACTCCTCGTCGGTGTGTGGGCAGAGTGGCAACACCATGCAAAGATTTGAGAGAGAGAGAGAGGACGAGCAAGGGGGAGGATGTAGATGAGAATGCAGGCGGGACGACGTGAGCAAGGTAGTATTTATTGGCGGCCAGAATCTAGATCGACGGGGACAATACACACGCCGGTCACAGGAATTTACGAGTACTGTAGTTTGAATTACACACAATTCCCGCAGCAAATCCGTGTGTGAACATAATAGTTGATGGTTTCCAATACAGAACCATGTCTGATTATGATCCCTGCCAATCACCTACCAAATGACGAGCCGCGATATAGAGTGCCAATCGTCTAGGGGCCGGTTGTCTTGCCAGATCTTTACATTTTCTTTTTTGAACACTAGATATTTACATCGTCTGATGATTTTTTAACTCGCACACAAGTACACAAAAATATGATTTTTCAAACCGTTTAGGTTAGGCGTTGCATGTAGATGTAGTTCAAATTCGAATTACGGTCATTAAATAGATAGAAAATCACTTAAATGTCTTTAAAAGGTCAAATGAGCCCTGAAAATTTCCGTTTTTTCACATGACAGTTGTATTAGTGCATGTTAAACATAGGAAAAAAAATTGAAGGCCGTAAGAGGAAGCTATCTCCCGCCCGTCAGAAAACATGCATTGTTCCCTCTCGGAACCACGAACCTTCTAGTGAGTTGCTCTGGTTTGTGACGGGTGTGTGTCCAAACTTTCGTTAAACATGCCAATTTTTTTACCACATCATCTTGGTGGCATGACATTAAATCAAGCAAGGTTTCATGTTTTTCTGATCATTTTAGAATTTTTTGAAATTAAAATGCCATGGCATGCACTCCATGCATGTGCCCATGACTTGACACCAATATGTTTGAAAATTCATTCGAATTTACTGCACATGGAATTAACTCGCACAAAAGTACACAAAAATATGATTTTCCAAACCGTTTTGGTTAGGCGTGCATGTAGATGTAGTTCAAATTTGAATTACAGTCATTAAATGGTTAGAAAATCACTTAAATGTCTTTAGAAGGTCAAATGACCCCTGAAATTTACCAAATTTTCACATCAAAATTGTATTAGTGCATGTTAAACATAGGAAAAAATTTGAAGGCCGTAAGAGGAAGCTATCTCCCGTTCGTCATCAAACATGCATTGTTCCCTCTTGGAACCACGAACCTTCTAGCGAGTGCTCCAATTTGTGAGGGGCGTGTGTCCAAACCTTCGTCAAACATGCCAATTTCTTTACCACATTGTGTTGGTGGCATGACATTACATCAACCAAGGTTTCATGTGTTTCTGATCATTTTTCTATTTTTTGAATTAAAATGCCATGTCACTCCATGCATACGTATGCATGTGTCCATGTCGTGAGACCAATATGTTTGAAAATTCCTTCTAATTTTACTGCACATGGAATTAACTCGCACACAAGTACACAAATATGATTTTTCAAACCATTTTGGTTAGGCGTTGCATGTAGACGTAGTTCAAATTTGAATTACGGTCATTAAATGGTTAGAAAATCACTTAAATGTCTTTGAAAGGTCAAGTGACCCCTAGAATTTTCCAAAATTTCACATTACAGTTGTATTAATGCACATTAGACGTTGAAAAATTTTCAAGGCCATAAGAGGAAGCTATCTCCCGTTTCTCATCAAACATGCATTGTTCCCTCTCGGAACCATGAACCGTCTAGCGAGTTGCTCCGGTTTGTGAGGGGTGTGTCCCCAAACTTTCGTCAAACATGCCAATTTCTTTACCACATCATCTTGGTGGCATGACATTAAATCAAGCAAGGTTTGATGTTTTTCCTGATCATTTTTTAATTTTTTGGAATTAAAATGCCATGGCATGCACTCCATGCATGTGCCCATGCCTTGACACCAATATGTTTGAAAATTCCTTCAAATTTACTGCACATGGAATTAACTCGCACACAATTACAAATAAATATGATTTTTCAAACCATTATGGTTAGGCGTTGCATGTAGTTGTCGTTCAAATTTGAATTACGGTCATTAAATGCTTAGAAAATCACTTAAATGTCTTTAAAAGGTCAAATGATCCCTGAAATTTACCACATTTTCACAAGGTAGTTGTATTAGTGCACGTTAAACGTAGGAAAAAATTTGAAGGCCGTAAGAGGAAGCTATCTCCCGTTCGTCATCAAACATGCATTGTTCCCTCTCGGAACCACGAACCTTCTAACTAGTTGCTCTGGTTTGTGAGGGGTGCGTGTCCAAACGTTCGTAAAACATGCCAATTTCTTTACCACATCATCTTGGTGGCATGCCATTACATCAACCAAGGTTTCATGTGTTTCTCATCATTTTTCTATTTTTTGAATTAAAATGCCATGTCACTCCATGCATACGTATGCATGTGTCCATTTCATGAGACCAATATGTTTGAAAATTCCTTCCAATTTACTCCACATGGAATTAACTTGCACACAAGTACACATATATGATTTTTCAAAACATTTTGCTTAGGTGTTGCATGTAGATGTAGTTCAAATTGGAATTACGGTCTTTAAATGGTTAGAAAATCACTTAAATGTCTTTAAAAGGTCAAATGACCCCTAGAATTTTCCAAAATTTCACATTACAGTTGTAGTAGTGCACGTTAGACGTAGAAAAAGTTTGAAGGCCGTAAGAGGAAGCTATCTCCCGTTCGTCATCAAACATGCATTGTTCCCTCTCGGAACGACGAACCTTCTAGTGAGTTGCTCCGGTTTGTGAGGGGTGTGTGTCCAAGCTTTCGTCAAACATGCCAATTTCATTACCACATCATCTTGGTGGCATGACATTACATCAACCAAGGTTTCATGTGTTTCTCATTTTTTTGGAATTAAAATGCCATGCCACTCCATGCATACGTATTCATGCATATGTGTCCATGTTGTGATACAAATATGTTTGAAAATTCCTTCTAGTTTACTGCACATGGAATTAACTCGCACACAAGTACACAAATATGATTTTTCAAACCGTTTCGGTTACGCGTTGCATGTAGATGTAGTTCAAATTTTAATTACGGTCATTAAATGGCTAGAAAATCACTTAAATGTCTTTAAAAGGTCAAATAACCCCTAGAATTTTCAAAAATTTCACATTACAGTTGTAGTAGTGCACGTCAGATGTAGAAAAAAATTGAAGGCCGTAAGAGGAAGCTATCTCCCGTTCATCATCAAACATGCATTGTTCCCTCTAGGAACCACGAGCCTTCTAGTGAGTTGCTCCGGTTTGTGAGGGGTGTGTGTCCAAACTTTGGTCAAACATGCCAATTTTTTTACCACATCATGTTGGTGGCATGACATTACATCAACCAAGGTTTCATGTGTTTCTGATTTTTTTTAATTTTTTGGAATTAAAATGCCATGTCACTCCATGCTTAATTGTGTCATAGCCGTTAGACCAATATGTTTGAAAATTCCTTCCAATTTACTGCACATGGAATGAAATCGCACACAAGTACATGAAATATGAGTTTTCAAACCGTTCTGGTTAGTTGTTGCATGTACATGTAGTTGAAATTTCAATTATGGTCATTAAATCACTAGAAAATCACTTAAATGTCTTAGAAGGTCAAATGACCCCTGAAATTTTCCAAAATTTGACATGACAGTTGTATTAGTACTACAAAATTTCTCGTTCATTTAAAACACCATCTGTTGGCACTTTATTCGAAATTCGTCTTTCACAGCTAATAAAAAATATCTACAACATCACACACAGTTGTTTTCTAGGAACCGTTTGCGATGAAAATATCCGGGTCTATTTAAGTCACCCTCCTTAAGCTTCGCCGGCTCGTCTGCTCTAGTGCCGGCAACCCCCGAATCCACGAATCCCGATCCCCATTCCCGTACCCCCTTCTTGCAAAGATGACATCGTGGAAATGCTTCGTGAAGGCCCGTACGATGGTCGCATCCCTCCCGAGCGCCGCCGCCTGTGCCGAGAATGCCACCGCATCTGCATTGAGCGCGGCCGCTTCCACTGAGAGGGCTCTGCGGCAGCCAACTGGGTAGCTATAGCAGCCGAGATGGCTGCAGCTACTGTTGCGACGGCGGCTACAAATGCCGAGAGCGCTCGAGCTGCCGTCCGTGCCGCTGATGTCGGCCTGGCCCAGGTCGAGGCCATCCACGCCAAGATCGAGGATGCACACGCCAAGATATTCTAGGCCACCTCGGACTCCAGCAAGCAACCCACGTCTGAAAAGGTGGCGGTGGCCATGGAGCACCTGATTCCTCATGAGGTCGTCGAGAGGGAGCTGGAGATGCAGGAGGCGGCGGAGATCGAGGAGCGCCGGGAGGAGGAGTTGCGCATGGCCGAGGTCGAGGTAGAGAAGAGTCTGTCCATCGAGGAATCGGCGGTGGAGTACCAACGCGAGTGGTGCAACCACTACTACGAGTACTACAAGCTTGAGGGCGGCGCCGAGGACGAGGACGAGGACGCAGTCGACTTCAGCAGGGGGGACGCGGAGTCCACCAATGGCGGCATGTCGCCAGTACAAGTCATCGACGTCTCATCTCACACCGGTGATTCATAGGCCGGCACGGTGGCGGATTTTTAATTATGTGTACTTAGGCTTTGTTTTTAATGCTGGTCTTTTGTTAGAGCAATGTTTAGGTCAATTGGCTCTGTGTAATTACTGAAATTGCTCGATTCAGTAAGTGTGATGTGTCTTCTGTACGCTCTTTTGTGTTCCAAAATTAGCAAGTGATGTTAAATTATGCAATGACGTACCCGGGGAAATTTCCACCAAAATTTGAATTATCAAACTCATCCCATGCGCGTAAAGCAGAAGAATCGTTTGCGATGCACACAATCATTCAAAGTGAATGGTCCGGCGGCACCACGCACGTTCAAAGTGAATGTGCCCATGCCTTGAGACAAAAATTTGAATTATTAAACTCATTCCATGCACGTAAAGTAGAATAATCATTTGCAATGCACACAATCGTTCAAAGTGAATGGTCCTGCGGTACCACGCGCAAAGTTTCGCTCCACATTTCCAAAATTTTGGCCTACCGCCAAAATATCTACCCCAGCCCCCCTTCTCCCATTCCCCACCCCCTTTACTCCCCGACCACAAGTCACATTTCCCCTGTTTCCGCATTACTTCCTTCCTTGCTAAGCTATAGCCGCTTCCTCACTCTCACCGTGTCGAATCATACCGCCGCGGTCGCCATGGTCTTCCTCAAAGACATCTCTAGTGGTTCCTCCTCCGGCAACTACTCCTTCACCACCCGGGTATGCCTCTCTTTTCTCTCTCGGGCTATGACTTGGAATGAAGGATTTTTTACCCGGAGATCGATTTGAGTCGTTTCTTCCTCTTGTAGCTCCCTATGATCATCAGTGGCAATGAATGGAGCGGGGTGGCTAAAGATCTATCTGCTCGTTGTCACCATCAATCTCCATGCGTGAAGCTACTTACGTTTGATTCTGTGGACACTGGGAGGAAGTTTCTGGCATGTGGAGAGAAGGTTAGACCCTCCTCCGTTGTTACAAATCATTTGTTAGATGTGATTCAGCCACTGTCATGGTCCCAACCCATTCATACCACACCTTCAACCAAGCGCATCCTAAGACAGTGTCACAATTTGTACCTAGTATCTTAAATTGTTGCCATCTCATCAGCGGTGCCATTAGAAAATCATTTGGCACCGCTTCAGCAGTTTGTGCAGCCAACTTTGGTCCACACATCCGAGCAGCCAAGTAGTAAAATACTAAATCTTTATGGTACGAAGGAACTGGGCATCGGAGCAACTACGTGCTCCGGAGTCCGGGTCCCTGGTTTTCTTCCGCTGCATCGGCTTGCTAGTTCAGGGCACCGGTGCGAGATGTAGCAACAGTTGTCTTTACACCAGTTTTGGCATACATAGAGGACGGCCTTAGTGCTATTAGTTCTATGTTACTAAATTTGTGCATGTACACACCTGTTTGTATCAATTTGTTGTCATCCAAACACTGTCGCTGTGTTGTTGCAGTTATATTTACCTTCCTCATAAAATGTTCAATTTGTTATTTATTGTACATGAGTAAGAACTTGTAGCGTCGTTGTAGTTAATTTTAGCTTCTGATGTTCTAGAATTTGGTTGTTTTCTCAGTACCAATTATTTCAGTTGCACATTGATCTTTTTGAGAAGATATGTCATAATTAACATGTTTCTTCAGTTTTTCAAAATAAGCATTGGTATTTTCTATGTTGCTATAAACCCATTTCCCCTACAATTGTTACTGATCTAGTTTTAAATATTATAGGATGAACGGAAGTGTTCTTACTTGGAGTGGGTTGATCAAGAGTGGCCACAGTCTTTGAAGATGTGCCTAATGAAGCTCTGGAGCATGTATGAGGAAGTGAACAGAGCTAGGCTTAGATAAAGTCTTGTCAACGCTGAAGCATATTTCAAGATGTGGGATAAAAAGTTGAAGGTGGAGAATGAGCTCAGATTTAAAAAAAAAGACTTTGCTAAGATGGTGTTGGCGAAGGAGGAGGCACTTTCCCAGTTGGCCCGTGCAAAACGGGTTCTTACTAAACTGAAAGCAGAGGTGGATAAGACGAGCCTGGATGATCTCGATTAGGGAAATGAATATATTGTTCTTATGAAGTTGTACTTGCTATATGTTGTACTATGTTGTTTTCATGTAGCTACCGTACTGTGATGTTATAATATATTTATGTGCCTAATATGAAATTGGCAAACAGCTGATCGATATGAAACGTTAATTTGCGTAATACTGGAATAAACCTACTAAATGTGTCATGGACCTTTGCGAACGGTTCAAGCAGTAAAAGCGGTTGCGATGGATAGCCCAATGCCACAGAGTTTTCTTCATCAAATCGTGTGTGATATAGTTGATAAAAGCAAACAGTTAACCAAGGAAGACCGTGTCTGATAGTTACACCTTTCACACACTAGCCTACACATAAAAATGTGTGGGATTTATGTCCGAACGGAAACGTTTTCCCTGGATTGACTATGTGGGATGTACATAAGAACGAAAACGTATTCCTTGGATTGACTGTGTGTGATATACATACGAACAGAAATGTTTTTCTGGGATTCACCGTGTGGGATGTACATACCTATGGAAATGATTTCTGGGATTCACCGTTTGGGATGTACATACCTACGGAAATGATTTCTGGGATTCACCATGTGGGATGTACATACCTACGTAAATAATTGGGTTTCCATGCCTCGGTCGATCGCACACGGCCCCAGCCTGGGTCCCAGGAGGGCCTATCCCCGATGATTTCTGGGTCATGTGGGAAGGACACCCTATCGCACACAGTCACTTGGCGACGGTTCCAAATGCCGTCGCGGAAAGGGGTAAAAAACCGTTTGTTTAGGACCGACGCGCACCACTGTAGTGGTGGAGAGTTGTAACATCCCGGATGTAACATTCCATAATTGTAACTCCAACTCTTGCCATTTCTGGCAATTTTATATGTTATACCCTCCGTGGTTAGGTTTTGTCCTCATTTTGCATCTTGTTCATGTCATGCATTTCATATCATGTCATCATGTGCATCTCATTTGCATTCGTGTTCGTCTCTTGCATCCGGCCATCTTCCCCATTGTCCGTTTCGGAATTCGACACTCACACATGCACCCCTTGCACCTCTCAGATCTCGTTTCGTGAGCGGGAGAAAAACGTTCTTGGAATGGGCCGATATTTGTCGAGTGGCCTTGGTACATCGCCGGTAGGCCGCCTGTCAAATTTCGTTCCATTTGGAGGTCGTTTGATACCCCAACGGCTAACCGTGTAACCGCCGAAACCCCTCTCTCCTTGCAGACCAACACCACTCCACAACATCCCACTAGCCCATCTAAACCCCCTCCATGCTCTCCGTCGTTGGATCACGATCGTGTGGGAGAAAACCGCACCTCAATAGCCCTCTCCTAGCTCCCTATGCCTATATAAACAGCCCCCTTGTCCAAATTCGGGTGAAAACCCTAGATCCACCTCCCCCCTCGGCACCGGACACGTCTGCCGGCGCCGGACTCATCGAGCCACCGCCCGGACCAACTGCCTGCCACCACGTGGCTGTCGCACCGCCGCCCAGTGCCGCGCGCCGCCGCCCCGCGCTCCGCCGCCTTGCTCGCCGCGCTGCTGCCATCCAGCCGCGCTGCTCGCACCGCGCCGCGCCTCCACCCCGAACTGGATGCCGCTCGCCGCTGCCAGCCCACGTAGCTGCCACCGCGTGCTGCTCCACCGCCGCCGTCGGTAGCTCCGGCCGGATCCGGTCCGGCGCCGCCCGAATCTGCCCTCCCCTGCTCCTCGGGCGTCCTCCCCAGCCCTCTTTGCGTCTCCGTCGTCCCTGCATGCTCGCCTCGGTTCACGTGCCTTGGACGAACCCTAGATCTACGAGGGTAAAAATCTTCTAAGTCCCAGAATTTTCACCTCATGTGCACTTGTTTGACCTAGCATAACTTCCTGCTCATAGCTTCGTTTTGCGTGCATGATATATCGAAATGTTCATCTCGTGATGCTCTACATACTGGTATAATTTGCATGCATGTTACTGTCCATCTTGATGCCCTAATATTTTGTTGCAAGAGTGCTAAATGATATAAACTGCTGAAGATTGTCATAACTTGCTGATTTGTCTTTTTCATAGCATTTTGTGTGTTTATCTCTTTAGCATCATGTCTACATGTTTTAGGAGCATCTTCATGCCATCCTTGTATTTTTATGTGCCCTGTGGTGACAAGAAGAAGCATCCAAAGTAGGGTACTTGATGTTTCTAATTTCAGTGACTTAGTGATCTCTGCTAAGTATGTACCTGCCATATTATGTTGCCAGGATAACTTGATGCTACAAGTGAATCCATGCATATTTGTAGATTCTCAGTAAGGATGTTTTGTAGAACTTGTCATTCTCTATCCATACATGTCCTTGTTTGCAATTATGGGGTACTGTAGCATGTCATTACCATGCTCTCAATTTACTAAATATTATTGTTGTCAGTCTGTTAACAGTAAGTCCATTTTTGCCATGTGAATAGATAGTGATCTATGCATCCTATGACCATGCTCTTGCCATGAGTAGCTGCACAATTACTTCTTCTTACTGTTGGTTGCATTAATATGCCATGAAATGCTTTGTGGTGAGTTGCACAAGCTCGCAAACATGCCTACATGAATCTGTTTCTGCCATGATCAGTGAATTTCTGCTAAGTCTGTTAAACTGTTATCATTTGCATTTTTGCCATGCTGTTTTAGACTTGTTCTAGTGAGTTCTAGCAGTAGCTAAGTGTTCATGATTTGTAGAGCTTCACCTGTACTTCACTTCCATGTATTTTTTTCATGTTGGAGTGTTGTAGCATATTTTCATGATGCATCTTAAGTGCTATGTTGCTGTTAAGTGCAGTTTTGCATTGTTCTTGTTTTGCTCGTCATTTGCAAACCGTGCATCCGTTTCCGGTGATCTTCATATCGATCAACCGAAATCTCCCAATCTATCCAGTGGCATGCTTGGTTTTCCAAATTAATGCCATGATCATCTTTCCCCTTCTGGAGTACCCATATGCATTGCACATCATATATTGCATCCCATGCCATGTCTTGCATCATGTTGCTTGCGCATTGCACCGTGATTAATCGTTGTTCCCTTGCTTGTGTTCTTGATTTGGGTAGAGCTGGGAGACGAGTTCAGGTTCGAGGACCCTGTCGAGTACGGTCACGAGGAGCAAGGATTCGATACCTCTGAAAACATTGCAGGCAAGATGATCATTACCCCCGATATCACTTCTATCTTTGCTTCCTAGTTGTTCATTCTATCGCTATGTCGCGCTGCCTACCACTTATTTACCAAGCCTCCCTTATTGCCATGCCAAGCCTCTAACCCACCTTCCTAGCAAACCGTCGTTTGGCTATGTTACTGCTTTTGCTCAGCCCCTCTTATAGCATTGATAGTTGCAGGTGGAGTGCAGGTTGTTCCATGTTGGAACATGGATATGTTGGGATATCACAATATCTCTTATTTAATTAATGCATCTATATACTTGGTAAAGGGTGGAAGGCTCGGCCTTATTCATGGTGTTTTGTTCCACTCTTGCCACCCTAGTTTCCGTCATACCAATGTTATGTTCCTTGATTTTGCTTTCCTTACGCAGTTGGGTGTTATGGGAACCCCTTGATAGTTCGCCTTGAATAAAACTCCTCCAGCAAGGCCCAACCTTGGTTTTAACATTTGCCACCTAAGAATTTTTCCCTTGGGTTCTGCAGACTCAAGGGTCATCTTTATTTTAAACCCCGGGGCCAGTGCTCCTCTAAGTGTTGGTCCAACCTGTCAACCGCCGGTGGCCACCAGGGGAAACTCTGGGCTGGCCTACCGGAAGTTTGGACAATCCGGTGTGCCCTAAGAATGAGATATGTGCAGCTCCTATCGGGATTTGTCGGCACATTTGGGCGGCTTTGCTGGTCTTGTTTTACCATAGTCGAAATGTCTTGTAACCAAGATTCCGAGACTGATCGGGTCTTCCCAGGAGAAGGAATATCCTTCGTTGACTATGAGAGCTTGTGATGGGCTAAGTTGGGACACCCCTGCAGGGTATAAACTTTAGAGCTGTGCCTCGTGGTTATGTGGCAGATGGGAATTTGTTAATATCCGGTTGTAGAGAACTTGACACTTGACTTAATTAAAATGCATCAACTGCGTGTGTAGCCATGATGGTCTCTTTTCTGCGGAGTCCGGGAAGTGAACATGGTTCTTGTGTTATGGTTGTGCGTAAGTAGTTTCAGGATCACTTCTTGATCACTTCTAGCTTCTCGACCGTTGCGTTGCTTCTCTTCTCGCTCTTATTTGCGTATGTTAGCCACCATATATGCTTAGTGCTTGCTGCAGCTCCACCTCATTACCTTACCCCACCAATAAGCTTAAATAGTGTTGATCTCGCGGGTGTGAGATTGCTGAGTCCTCGTGACTCATAGGTACTTCCAAATACTTGCAGGTGCCGATGATACCAGTGCAGGTGACGCAAATGAGCTCAAGTGGGAGCTCGATGAAGATCTTGATCATTGTTTTGTGTCATTTCCGGTTGATCAGTAGTGGAGCCCAGTTGGGACGATCGGGGATCTAGGATTTGGGGTTGTCTTCCTTTATTTTGGTTTCGTAGTCGGACCTTGATTGTACTCTAGATGATGTATGTTTAACTTGTTATTTGTGTGAAGTGGCGATTGTAAGCCAACTCTTTATCCCTTTCTTATTCAGTACATGGGATTGTGTGAAGATTACCCCACTTGCGACTAAACCACCATGCGGTTATGCCTCCAAGTCGTGCCTCGACACGTGGGAGATATAGCCGCATTGTGGGCGTTGCAAGTTGGTATCAGAGCCATCCCCGACTTAGGAGCCCCCTGCTTGATCGAATCGCTAATGTTGTTGAGTCTAGAACAAAATCGCTGATATCAGAGAGTAGGATTCTTTTTACTCCGCAGTCCCTTCGTCGCTCTGGTGAGGCCTCCTGACATAGAAGTTTTGACTTTTCTCTCCTCAAATTTCACAGAATTTTTTTAGGATCACGTGGGTATCTTTGAATCGTTCCGATATTCTTGTGACGAGAACATTGTTCTTGGTGCCTCCTGACATTTAGGGGTTGTGGGAGTGCCCCGGGGAGTTGAGCTCCGAGGTGTTGTCGTCACAATTTTATCGTTGTAGTTCTGGAATACCTGAGTTCGCCGACATCGAAAATCTCTTTTATGCAGTTGTTGGTGAGATAACCTCGACGCCACCCAATACTGGGGCGGGAGTTTGGGAGTATTGCCATAACTCGTATAACGGATGCTTTTCGAAGGTTGAGGTACACGATTTCCGAAGGTTTCTTTGTTATGTGTTGAAGGATGGATACAGCTGGATGTAGAGATTGTTAGTTTGGGTGAGATATTATGCTTCCCCTGTATCCCCAACACTTGATTGCATAACCAGAAAGTTTCGAGAGTTTATAGGTGGGAATTCAAGTAGCTCCTAGAATATCTTTTCGACAGATGCATGATATGGGATTGGGTAAATCTCTATCATATGTATTTGTTCCGGCTTATTCTGCAAGCCAATCCTTTGTTTTGTTTTGATTTGCGGTATTCGAGTTGCTTCAATGTCAAATATTGATTCCTTACCTTCCCTAAGTGGTGTTCTCATATTCCTATGAGGATGCTAATCCCTCTTGATCACCAAGGTTGTCTTTTCAATTCTATCCCAACGTTGTTTGTTTCATCCGTCCCAAGTTGCCTTTGTTTTCCCTCCCTCCCAACTTTTTTCTTCAAGGATTCAAATTTATTAAGCAAGTATACTTTTATTGATGTGAAGTCTCTTCATTCTTGTTAATCAATGTTCTTACCCGGTGGTTCTCATGAAGATGCTCTACAAGTTCATCATTCTTTGTTCTTTTCTTCTCCGGTGGATGCAATTCAAGCTTTGTCGGTCATATCTTTTCCTTGTTTCAAATTCTTTCCCATGCCGTTGCACCTCTTAATCGCTCACCTCTCTCTATTCGTATCCGAAGTGCCGAAGATATCTCAGAAGATTTGTGTCTCCACTATCAATCCGTTCAAGCTATTTCGAGGTTGTTATCTCATTCAAGCCATTTAATTCAACCGGCACAATCTTCCTTTTAAATCATTCAACGATGTTTCTCTTGAGTGGGCCCTAACCCACAGGTCTTTTCCCAGGATCTTACCTGGCTCTTCTATTTTGCCGGTGTTACTCTCAAATTCTTCTCCAAGTTTGACGTAAGAATGAATTATCATCAGTCATATGTATTTCTCCAAGATCTGTTAAATTCTTTTCATCGTTGGCTCAACCTTTCTATTCGTCATCTCGGAGTATCTCAACAATTCATGGTGGTGTTTCTGGCAGAATGTTAACATGTTAATCAATATTGCCATGGTTTTTTCTAGTGATTCATGCATCCTATGTACTTGCTCTTGCCTCGGTTAGCTTCATGAACATATCATCTTGCTATTGGTATGCTTATGTTGTCATTTTATGCTTTGTGGTGCGTGGCATGAGCTCGCAAAGATTCTATCATAATTTTGTTTATGCCATGCTTTGTTTTCTGCTAAGTCTGAAACTGTTAATAAAACTTGCTATGTTTACATGGGTGCCATCATATCTTCTGTGCCTTTTCGGATCATGTTCAGTAAGAGACTTGTGTTCTATGCTTCTAGTAGAATCATGCCATTCCTTTATATTCTATGATATGTTCCTGTAGCATGTTGTTTGCTAGCTCTAAACACTTCTTCCTGATGTTGTTTTTCACATGTTAGTATTTTCACAAAGTGTGATGCTGATATCTTTTGCACTTTTGCCATGCTTGTTTGAACCTGTTCTAGTGTGATTTAGCCGTAGCTCAATGTTCATGTTTTGTCAAGCATCTCTTGTACATCACTGCCATATGCTTTGTTGCTATGTTGGAGTGCAGTAGCTTAGTTTCTTGTTGCATTCTAAGTGCCATCGTGCTGTTAATCGCAGTTTTGCGTCATTCTTGTTTTGCTTGCCATTTGCAAACCGTGCATCCGTTTCCGGTGATCTTTATATCAATTTCGACCGAAATCATCTCTTCTTTCCAGCGGCATACTTGGTTTGCCAAGTTTATGCCTTGTTCATTCTTTCTCTTCTGGAGCACGCATATGCATTGCATATCATATCTTGCATATCATGCAATGTATTGCATCATGTTGCTTGTGCATTGCACTGTGATTGATTGTTGTTCCATTGCTTGTGTTCTTGCCTTGGGTAGAGCCGGGAGACGAGTACGTGACCGAGGAACCTGTTGAGTATGATAACGAGGATCAAGATTTCAACAACTCTGAGAACATTGCACGCAAGATGACCATACCCTCGAAATCACTTGTATGTTTGCTTGCTAGTTGTTCGCTCTATCATTATGTCGCGCTACCTACCACTTGTTATATCATTCCTCCCATACTGCCATGTCAAGCCTCTAAGCCACCTTCCTAGCAAACCGTTGTTTGGCTATGTTACCGCTTTTGCTCAGCCCCTCTTATAGCGTTGCTAGTTGCAGGTGAAGATGAAGTTTGTTCGTTGTTGGAACATGGATATTGTTGGGATATCATTATTATCTCTTATTTGGTAAAGGGTGGAAGGCTTGGCCTTATGCCTGGTGTTTTGTTCCACTCTTGCCGCCCTAGTTTCCGTCATACCGCTGTTATGTTCCTTGAATTTTGCGTCCCTAACACGGTGAGGGTTTATGGGCCCCTCTTGACAATTCGCTTTGAATAAAATTCGCTTTGAATAACAACTAAATTTGCATAGGGAGTAATTAACCCGAGGATTCTCAATCAACCCCCGGGACAATGCTCCTCATGAGTGTTGGTCCAAACTAGAGCACTGTGCAGGGCCGCCCCAGGGCAACCTGGGTTATTTTGGCACCTGTTTGTGTAGCTCATCCGCCATGGCCTGAGACGAGATACACGCGGCTACTATTAGGGTGTCGGAACGTCGAGAGGTCTTGCTGGACTTGTTTTACCATTGCCGAAATGTCTTGTGCGCCGGGATTCCGAGTCTGATCGGAGGGTCCCGTGATGGAGGATTGTTTCGGTGGATCGTGAGCTTGTCATGGGCTAAGTTAGGACACTCCTATAGGATTTAAACTTTCGAGAGCCGTACCCGCGGTTATGTGGCAGATGTGAGTTTTTAATATCCGGTTGTAGAGAACTTGACACTTGACTTAATTAAAATACACCAACCGTGTGTGTAACCATGATGGTCTCTTTTCGACAAGGTTCGGGAACAGAACACGATGGGGTTATGTTTGAATGTAAGTAGTTCAGGATAAGTTCTTCATCATTACTAGTTTGCGATCGTGGTGTAGTTTCTCATATTATTCTTGTATTTGTAAGATAGCCACCATACAATGCTTAACGCTTGCTGCAACTCCACCATACACCCATACTTTTCCTATGGGCTTAAATAGTGTTGCTATCACATGTTTTGAGATTGGTGAGTCCTCGTGACTCACCAGATTCTACAAACACAGCTGCAAGTATCGACGAGTCTGATGCAGGTGATGCCACTGAACTCAAGTGGGAGTTCGACGAGGATCGTGGCCGTTACTATGTTTCCTTTCCAGATGACCAGTAGTGGTGCCCAGTAGGGTTGATCGGGACTTAGCATGGGTGGTTGTCTTTTCTTCGTTTGATTTCGTCTATAGCCGAACTTTGTGTTCATCTTGAATGATTGTATAACTTGATGGTATTGTGTGACATTGTGCCGATTGTAAGCCAAAGCTCGTATTCTATCTATTCAGTATATGAGATGTCCCTGTACACGTCGGTCCTAAACAAACGGTTTTTAACCCCTTTCCGCGACGGCATTCGGAACCGTTGCCAAATGAGTGTGGGCGATAGGGGGGTCCTTCCCACACGACCTAGAAACCGTTGGGGATATGCCCTCCTGGCACACACGCTCGGCAAAATGAGGTCGTGTGCGACCGACGAGAACTCAAATACAGAAATATGTACAATAGTGCTAAAAAATACAATTATACAGGCGAAATCATTTCCGGTCATAATTACATCCCACACAGTCACTCACCACTAAACATTTCCGTTCATATATACATCCCACACAGTCACTACAAGGAAAACGTGTGCGCAAGGTGGCGTAACGCAAACAATTTTGAAGAGAATGTCGTGTGTGATTGTTCATTGATCCAAAACGGTTTATTCCTAGAAACTTTCTGCGTTGCCTGAGGTCATCGCCCACGGTGTTTTCTCATTAACCGTTTGTAATAGGAAAACCCAATTAGCAAGCTAATTGGCTAATTAGCAGGCCAATTGCCCTATTATTAATTATCCATTTACTAATCTAATTGACATTCATATTAAGCACATAATATATTCCATTTCCATATTAAGGAAGCAGGATTTCATAATTGAAATACATCGGAGTTCAACATGATATAGCTTTAGCACTCAGCTACCCCATTACACAACTGCACCAGCAGCAAGTTTCACATGCAACATCTAGAACCTTTCGAAATTAGCATCATAGATGGTACATAGAGAGATGCATCTCATCTGGAAAACTGCTGAAGCAGAAGGCGAATATTGAGCCTTCATTCATGTTGAAGGTCTTTGCAACTTTAGGCCAGTGCCTGTGGATGATTGACCGTCCATCCTTCGACCTCTTCAGGAACACTTCAATATTGAACCGTGGGTGTTGTACGAAAACTTTCCTCGCCTCGTGACCATAGAGGTGGTTTGAGAGGTAATCATCAGTGAACCCTGAAAGAAAGGATGTGCATAAATATCTTCTCTATATTGGAAACGGGGCAAAGGAATAAAAAAGGCAAGGTATAATAGTTAGTACCATCTTGTAAACCTCAGTGCTTCCCATTGTTTCCCTGCAACACATATAAAGTAGTTAGTCATCAGGTTAAGTAAGGGTTTGCATTCTATGAGTAAAATATGTTGATAAAAATTAGCACATTTCAGATTCATTAGATTAATTCAAGCCACATGGAAAACCCATTTATGCAAACCTAGCATGATTAAGAACTAGGAAATATAGCACTTGTATATGTTTCTCATGTATTAAGTGCAGCCAAATTCAATTTATTCCTCACATGGTATACAATAACAGAATGCAGCCACAACAATTGAACAACGCATTGCAGAATTGAACCAAGCAATTAATTAACACCACAAAAAATGAACCAAACGTTAACTGAGCACCACATTGCACAATATAACATACTCCTAATAGAAATTAGACAGTTAACCAAACCAAGCATGCTTAACAACTTGGAAATATAGCAATTGTATTTGTTTCTCATGTATTTAGTATAGCCAAATTCGACTTATTCCTCACATGGTATACAATAACAGAATGCAGCCACAACAATTGAACATCACATTCCAGAATTGAACCGAGCAGTTAACTAAACACCACAACAAGTGAACCAAGCCACAAAAAATGAACCAAGCAGTTAACGTAACACCAATTGAACAATATAACATATTCCTAATAGAAGATCAGACAGTTAACCAAACCAAGCATGCTTAACAACTTAGAAATATTGCACCCTGAAGAATCGAGCATCACATTTGTAGAATTGAACCAAGCAGTTAATTGAACACCACATTGCATGACATATAGAACATATACACTATAGAAGAAGATTGCATGCTAAAAGTAGATAGCACAATTCACTAGAATTTGTTAAGTAAAGGCAGTAGCTAGCAAACTGAACATGGGTCGTTATAGTGAGCTAATAAGACAAGCTACTCCTCATTATCGGAGATATCGATGATGATTGGCTCCTTGGACATGGAAGAGGGCGAGGCCTCCACATCATGGGTGCCCTCGTTGTAGTGGTGAGTTGCCTAAGCCGCTCCGGGCACCAACCTACTGGCTCTCGAGATGAGGTAAGCATGTGCACGCTGAGAAAACACCTCATAGTCTTCGTTGAAGGCACCTATGGTGGCCTCGAGAAAATGCCATGAATTGTCGTTTAAAGCAGCCAACCGCGTAGCAGCGTCGGCGCGCGAGGCGTCAACGGTGGCCTCGATGGCGAGGTGCTCCTCCAAGATCTGGGGGTTGGCACGAATGGCCGCCATCGCGACCTCATCTGTGCGTGCGGCCGCGATTTGCTTCTCCGCTGCCAAATGCTCCTTGAGGTCCTCGCCATACTACGTGCACCATGGCTTAGGCCGGCACTTATTTGGTGAAGGGGTCGGTGATTTTGGTGGAAGGTGTCGCACTCGCGCCGGCGGTCGGGGTATGTGGGATGTGGAAGAAGGAGAAGGGTGGGGGTCGGGTGTGGATTACCTTCCTGGATAGGCAAGGCCCAGCAGTGTGAAGGAGGGTCGCCGGCGAGCAAGTGGCGGCGCTGCAAGCAAGGAGTGAAGGTTTCAACTTGGAAAGGAAGGCAGAAGGAGGGGAAATGTGGCTTTTGGTAACGCGGAGGGGCGGGGAGGTACATATTTCCGCGGAAGCCGAAAGTTTGGAATCGCTTCAGCCAAAGAACTGGCGCGCAAAGTGTCATCAGACACGGTCCCTTATTCAGACATGGTCCAAAGATATTTTGTGATGCATCTCACATGGTTGGTTATAATAAACTGTGTGGGATCTACTTGATTTTTCATCTTGATTTGAATTACATAATGTGGTCACAGCGGCTATGGACGGTGTTTGAATTGATATACCTTTTATCTGCAGTGATCATGCAACTATATGTGTGTCACAAAAGAATTGGAATTATTCAAGGTTCGTTTGGACATTTTTATGCATTAAGTGAGTTTTCAATGCATTTATGTGCATAATTCAAATTTGAACTACATGCACATGCTCCAGTGCATATAAATTGGTTGAAAAATCAAATCTTTGTCCTTGGGTGCATACTTAGGTACCATGCAAGAAATGGCAATTAATGTCAAATACCCTGCCACCGTCACTCGGCCGCAAACATTGAGATCCCTGGTTTTAAAATTCTAGTAAATCCAAAAATCGTCTGAAATTCATGAAACTTGGCATGCTATCAATGAGCGGCATCAACATGTCGTGGTAACTCTTTTGTCCCATTTGGGGCAGGTTTGGGTATATGCTTCTCACAAACCAGAGCTTCTCACAACAAGCATGATGGTTTCGGTAGGGAATGCCCTACCTTTGGGGATGAAACGGTATCCATTTCCTCTTATTGCTTTCAAAAATTTTCTCATGTCGACATAGAACAACAAGAGTGTTGTGTTATTTTTGTGATTTTTCGGGGTTCGTTTGGACATTTTTAGGCATTAACTGAGTTTTCAATGCATTTATGTGCATAATTCAAATTTGAAGTACATGCACATGCTCCAGTGCATATAAATTGGTTGAAAAATCAAATCTGTGTTCTTGGGTGCATTCTTAGGTCCCATGCTAGAAATGGGAATGAATTTCAAACACCAGGGCAGTGTTGATTGCCGGCAAAACATTGAGATGCCTGGATTTTAAATACTAGTAAATCCAAATTAAACTCATCTAAAACTCATGAAACTTGGCATACTATCATGGAGCGGCATCAACATGCCGTGGTAAAAAATTTGTCCCATTCGGGGCAGGTTTGGGTATATGCTTCTCACAAACCGGAGCTTCTCACAACAAGCATGATAGTTTTCGGTAGTGAACGCCCCACCTTTGGGGACGAAACTATATCCATTGCCTCTTATTTCTTTCATATTTTTTTCTCGTGTCAACATAGAACAATAGGAGTGTTGTGTGAATTTCTGGGGTTCGTTTGGACATTTTTATGCATTATCTGATTTTTCAATGCATTTATGAGCATAATTCAAATTTGAACTACATGCACATGCTCCAGTGCATATAAATTGGTTGAAAAATCAAATATGTGTCCTTGGGTGCATGCTTAGGTCCCATGAAAGAAATGGGAATGAATTTCAAACACTAGGGCACCGTTGATTGCCGGCAAAACATTCAGATGCCTGGTTTTTAAATTCTAGTAAATCCAAAACTCATCTGAAATTCATGAAACTTGGCACGCTATCATGGAGCGGCATCAACATGCCGTGGTAAAATTTTTGTCCCATTTGTGGCAGGTTTGGGTATATGCTTCTCACAAACTGGTGCTTCTCACAACAAGCATGATGGTTTTCGGTAGGGAACGTCCCACCTTTGGGGATGAGATGATCCATTGCCTCTGATTGCTTTCAAATTTTTTTCTTGTCTCAACATAGAACAATAGGAGTGTTGTGTGACTTTTTGTGATTTTTCGGGGTTCGTTTGGACATTTTTATGCATTAACTGAGTTTTCAATGCATTTATGTGCATAATTGAAATTTGAACTACATGCACATGCTCCAGTGCATATAAATTGGTTGAACAATCAAATCTGTGTCCTTGGGTGCATGCAAGAAATGGGAATGAATTTCAAACACTAGGGCACCGTTGATTGTCGGCAAAACGTTGAGATACTTTGTTTTTAAATTCTAGTAAATCTAAAACTCGTATGAAATTCATGAAACTTGGCATGCTATCATGGAAGGGCACCCGACATGTTGTGGTATTTTTCATGTCCATTTTGAGAGAAGGCGCACTCGAATAATGATAGCCAACAAAGGCATTTTGAAAAAAATAGCTGCCACTTTAATATCTCAAACGTTTGTCTAACTCAAATCGTGTGTGTTCGGTTAACCATTCATGTGACGCCATCTGTCTTGGTTTTAATGGCTATAGGAGGTGCCGTGTGGACAGCTGCTTGACTGAACAGGAGGCATGCGAGCGCAGTCCGATGCGCAGGCTCACCAGGAAGCGTACAAGCTATTCAACGCAGGATCTGTGCATCTCTTCCACGCAAACGATTCAGAATACGGTATGCAAATTAAAGCCAGATTTCGGCTCTAAGCCAAGAGACACTGCGATTTGTCAAAATATGCAGCTAAAAATCAATAGCACTATCTATTTTTTGCAACTAAAATTCAGTAATGAAGCATATATTTCATTGATACTAGAGATTAAGCAGTCGTTCTCACCAGGAAGCGAGACAGCCTTGGACCGCTACCCGCCTCGCTCCCACTAGTCTATATTAATGGTGACGCCGAGCGGCCACACCCCCCATCCTCGCCACAAACACAATTCCTCTCCCTCCGCCCGCATCCTCGACGCCGCTCTAAGTCCTCAAAGCCGTCAGTGTATGAGGATGCTGCCGAAGCACCCTATCAGAGGGAGTGGCGACGCCGGGGCTGCTGAAGCACCGGAGCACGGCGTGAATATGAAGACAGCAGTTTCTGTCCCCGCCGACGAGGTGGAGAACGAGGCTGCCAACAAGCAGAGGCGGGTCGAGAAAGAACCACAAGCGACTCCAGCAGGCCTAGACTTCATCAACAACCTCCCCGATGATATGTTGATAGTCATCATATCGGGCAAGGAAAACCGTCCTTTCCCGGTGGTGGCGCACCCTATGGCTCCGCACCCCTGTTGACCTCCTCGTCGTCCACAATCTCTGCCATGGCTATTGCCAAAGCTTGGATGCATTCTCCTAGATCCTCGGCAGTCATGATGGCCCAATCAAAGGCCTTATCGCGGGCAAGTTCCGTTCCAATGGCAAGGACCAATCCAAGCTTGACGAGTGTGTCGGATCACGGGTTCTGGCAAAACCCTTAAGGTTCGAACTCTGGGGTGCGCGCGAAGATTTCCCCCCTACCGATCCACCTCCTAACTCAGCTAAGATCTTACAAACTAACCCGACGGACTTGCAACACAGAGGACACGAGATTTATACTGGTTTGGGCCACCGTTGTGGTGTAATACCCTACTCTAGTGTGGTGGTGGTGGATTGCCTCTTGGGCTGGTGATGAACAGTACAAAGGGAAGAACAGCCTCCTGAGGTTGAGGTGTTCTTGTGCTTGGTGAACTTGTGTGTGTGAGGATTCAATTCGCCCTCTTTTCTCTACTGTGGTGGCTAGTCCTATTTATAGAGGCCCTGGTCCTCTCCCCAAATTTTGAGCGGGAAGGGAGCCAACAACGGCCAATTTGGAAGGAGACAACTAGTACAGCTTATCCTGACAAAAGTGGTCTTCGTCTACAAAAAGGCTCTGGTGGTGACCCTGCCTTGGGCTCCATGGTGACCTCCGTCTTGCCGTCCTGCTGGTCTTGGTCTCGTTGCACCGATATGGAAACCTTTGCTTGATGCCTCAGTACTCCGTGCCTATGCTTGCCCCCTTAGCACCAAAGAGGAAATAAGGACGTTTCACACACCGGCGCCCGCCTGGTCTTGATCGTCATGGCTCACATCACGAGAACCTCGCGAGGTTTGCCTTGCCTTGATCTCTCCGCCCCTCGCGAGCCTGCCTGGTGAGGCCGCTCCTAAGGAGGTCTTGTGTCGCCTGCCTCGCGAGGCTTGGCCCCTCGCGAGGGTCTTGAGTCCTTGCTAGTGAAGATGGGCCATACCGGCCCGCTCGCAGAACCACGCCATGGGCCGCAGGCAGGCAAGTCTGGGGACCCCCGTTCCTAGAACGCCGACAGTAACCCCCGGGCCCAAGGCGCGCTCGGTCTTGGCTTCGAGGCGAAGCCAAAGGTCAAGTGCGGAGTGCCGCGTGCCCCAATAGCCTGCGGCCTTGGTCGACGCATGGCGGTTGATTGGACGTGGGCGTCTCCGCTTCCCCACGCTGCCTCGGCAACTGCCCGACTTGACAAGTCCCTGTGACATGCAAGGAAAACCATCATTACCTGTGATCATGGGGGGCACTGGTTGACCTTCTCCTGCTATAAATGAGGAGGGGGGCAGAGCCCCCGTCTCCCATTTCTTCCTCTACCTCTCCCGCTTCTTCTCCTTCCTAGCTCCACTCCTTGCTTGTGTAGACATGGCGCCGATCCAGAGGTTATCGGCGCCGAGAAGGGCAAGGCTCCCCTCACCGAGCCCGAGCTGCTCTCGCCGAAGAAGAGGAGATCTCATCGCCGTGATTTGGTCGTGAGGCCGGTGGTGTCGTAGCCTTGGTATGAGAGGCCGCCTCCTGGGTACCCACTGCCCATGTATACTCACGCCGACGATTCCGGAGGGAGGAGCGGTGAGCGGTGCTGCCCGCGCTAAGGCCGTGCTCGCCATGCCGCGGAGGCGCACGCCGTCGCCCTAGGGGTCCACGCTACGGACTCCTCACACGAGTTCGTGCTGTGGGCGGCGATGCCCCCAAGCACCTGGATTCGCCTCCCGCAGTTCTTCACCGCCGAGATGCCATCGAGGGGCCTTCGTGAGCTTTGTATAACACCCTCGATGCGACTATATCTCCCACGTGTCGAGGCACGACTTAGAGGCATAATCGCATTGAAGGCATATGTCGCAAGTTAGGCAATCTTCACAACATCCCATGTAATATAGATAATAAAAGGGGAGATAACATAGTTGGCTTACACTCGCCACGTCAATCAAGTACATAAATAACATTACATCATCCAAACACTCATGGCCCGACTACGGCGCCAAAATAAAAGATAACCCAACATGCGACACGGTCCCGATCAACCCCAACTGGGCACCACTACTGATCATCAGGAAAAGAAACATAGTAACGTTGAGAGTCCTCGTCGAACTCCCACTTGAGCTCAAGCGCGTCTCCTGGAGCAGAATCATCAGGCCCTGCATCTGGTGTAATAGTAATATATGAGCCACAGGGACTCAGCAATCTCGCACCCTCGCGATCAAGACTATTTAAGCTTATAGGTAAGGCAAGGTAAATATGTGGAGCTGCAGCAAGCGACTAGCAAAATATGGTGACTATCCTGTTCGCAAAAGAGAGCGAGAAAAGGAGGCAAAGGGCGAGCGGGAAACTAGAGAGCAACCTGCGCAAACATTACTCCAACACCGTGTCCACTTCCCGGACTCCGCCGAGAAGAGGCCATCACGGTAACACACTCAGTTGATTCATTTTAATTAAGTTAAGGTTCAAGTTATCTACAACCGAACATTAACAAATTCCCATCTGCCCATAACCGCGGGCACGGCTTTCGAAAGTTCAAATCCCTGCAGGGGAGTCCCAACTTAGCCCATGAAAAGCTCTCACGGTCAATGAAGGAATAGACCTCCTCCCGAGACGTTCTGATCAGACTCGGTATCTTGGTTCTTCAAGACACTTCGACAGGTGAAAACAAGACCAGCAACACCGCCCGAACGTGCCGACAAATCCTGATAGGAGCTGCACATATCTCTTTCTCAGGGCACACTCAGATTGTCTAAACTTCTGGTAGGCCAGCCCAGAGTTGCCCCTGGTAGCCACCGGCGGCTGACGAGGTGGACCAATACTCAGAGGAGCACTGGCCCGGGGGGGTTTAAATAAGATGACCCTCGGGCTCCGGAAACCCAAGGGAAAAGAAGGGCTATGTGGCAAATGGTAAAACCAAGGTTGGGCATTGCTGGAAAAGCTTTAATCAAAGCGAACTATCAAGGGGTTCCCATTATAACCCAACCGCGTAAGGTATGCAAAATCCGGGAACATAACACCGATATGACGGAAACTAGGGCGGCAAGAGTGGAACAAAACACTAGGCGAGAGGCCGAGCCTTCCACCCTTTACCAAGTATATAGATGCATTAAGATAACAAGATAATAAAATGATATCCCAACAAGTAAAATAAATGTTCCAACAAGGAACGGCCTCCGATCTTCACCTGCAACTAGCAACGCTATAAGAGGGGCTGAGCAAAGCGGTAACATAGCCAATCAACGGTTTGCTAGGACAAGGCGGGTTAGAGGTTTGACATGGCAATTTGGGAGGCTTGAAAGCAAGTGGTAGGCATCGTAGCATTGGCATAGAAAAAGAGCGAGCAATCTAGCATAGCAAAGATAGTAGTGATTACGAGGGTATGATCATCTTGCCTGCAAAGTTGTCAGAGTTGACTGGATCCTCGAAAGCAAACTCGACGGGCTCCTCGTTAGTGAACTCATCTCCCAGATCTACCCAAACAAGACAAACAAGCAACAAGGACACAATCAACCACGTGCAACTCAAACAAAATGACGCATAGATGGTATGCTATGCGGGATGCGATGCGGGATGCACATGCAAGATTTGACAAGGGAAAGCATGAACCTGGCCTCAACTTGGAAATCAATGTGTGCCACTGGAAAGATGAGAGAAAATCGCTTGAAAACGATATAAAGAACGCCGGAATCGGAGTTACGGTTTGGAAATGGGAAGGGATTCGAATATGGCACCGGTCTGCGATTTACAGCAAGTAGCCACCTAAATGCAACGAGATGAACATGCTATAGCACCCAAACATGACAAAAAAATACATGGCAGGGATGCATTCAAGATGCTGAACAGAAGTCTAGCACTGAGCTACGGCCAATTCATCCATTAACAGGTTCAAA
The DNA here is from genome assembly GCF_003073215.2 of Triticum urartu. Taxonomy (NCBI): domain Eukaryota; kingdom Viridiplantae; phylum Streptophyta; class Magnoliopsida; order Poales; family Poaceae; genus Triticum; species Triticum urartu. Next base: position 445,574,374 of record NC_053023.1, read on the forward strand.
CAAACATGGCAAAAATGCATATGGCAAACAGATTTCAGACTTAGTGAAATCAACACTTGTCTGGAATTTCAGAACAGGTAGCACTCTTCGGAGCAACAAAACTACATGCTACAGGACCTGAACATGGCAAAGTAAAGCATGGCATGGAGCTACTCAAAGAGCTAAACAAAATTCCCTTAGTGACCTTGAGCCAAAAGGGATCAGAAAATACAATTGCAAGCATGTGAACATGGCAAAAACATAATCAGATCACAGACTGTGAAAACTGGAGCATGCTGAAAACAGATATCAAGTAGGCATGTTTACGGGCTCGATGCACTCAGTACGGAGAAAGTCATGACAAGATAAGCATACATCCATCAAGAATACACAAAATATAAGCTAGATATGGCAAGAACAATAACATAGCATGTATGGATCAACTACAACATCATCGGCAAAATCGCTAATCAAGTAGACAATCTGCCCAGATTCACAAAGTAGCAAAAGTAGAGCTCGATTGACTCAAGCTAGGATGCTCCATAATTGAAAACAAAGACATGGATGGATAGAGCACTACAAGATTAACAAAACATCCTTACTGATCATCCTCAAAAGAGGCACGGACCGCTAGGAAACAACATGAACATATGGCCATATGAGATAGACAGCCCTAGGACTTCGTGGAAATGCTAAGTCTCTGAAATCAGCATTACCAAGTGCCTCACTTGGCAAGCTTGTGCTAGTCACCACACACATCACAAAAATACATGGGTTGCACCTCTGGAAAGATGACAAAACCCTTAACAAAACATATGTAGAACTCATGGGCATATCATGCACGCAATAATCATGGCAAAAATGAAAAATAGCTAAATGGAGCAGCAGATCTGACAATTATCTCAAGTAGCACTCTTCTAACAGCATTTCGGGCATCAAGATGAACTCAAATGAAAATGATGCAATGGAATGAAATGATGTACTCTCTGAGATGAACATTTTGATATGCTGTATGCCCAAAACGGAGCTACAGATGCGGAGTTATGATGCGATGAAGAAGGGCAAATGTTATGAAGAAAAAAAGGACTTAGAGAAGAAAACAACCCCTCCGCAGAAAAAGTCAACTCCGGCGGGTCGAGGCTGGATCCGTTGTCTTCGGCGACGGCGAGGCCCGAACGCGGCGGGGAAGGCCGGGGAGCGGCCGGACTCCGGCGGGGGCGGCCGGATCTGGCTCCGGGAGGCGTGGCGGAGGCGGAGGCAGCCGGATCTGAGGCGGCGGTGGCGCGGTAGGACGGCGGCGACCGGAGCGAGGCGGCGGCGTCCTGCGGGTCGACGGCGACCAGCACGGCGGCGGGGCGGCACCGGCGAAGGCGGGGGGGCGGCGCTGGAGGGCAGGCGGCCGGGCGCGGGCGGCGGAACGACTTCGGGCCGCGGGGGCCGGGGACGGGCCCGAGCGGGCCTGGCGGCGCGGGGCGATGATGTGGTCACGGGGGCGCCACGTGGCAGCTCCCGGTTGGTCCGGGCGAGCGGCGGACAGTGTCCGGCGTCGGGCGGACGTGTCCGTCGCGCGGAGGAAGGGGGAGACTAGGGTTTCGCCCGAATTTTTGGAGGAGTGCACATATTTATAGGTAGAGGGAGCTAGGAGAGTCCAAATGAGGTGCGGTTTTTGGCCACGCGATCGTGATCGAACGCTCTAGATGATGGAGAGGGTTTTGGTGGGTTTTGGGCCAACTTGGAGGGGTGTTGGTCTGCAACACACACGAGGCCTTTTCGGTCCGTCGGTTAACCGTTGGAGTATCAAACGAAGTCCAAATGACACGAAACTTGACAGGCGGTCTACCGGTAGTAAACCAAGGCCACTTGGCAAGTCTCGGTCTAATCCGGAAATGCTTAATCCCCACACATGAAATAAAGCTAGAAATGGCCACCGGAGGAGAACGAAGCACCGGAATGCAAAACGGATAACGGGGAAAATGCTCGAATGCATGAGATGAACACATATGCAAATGCAATGCACATGACGACACGATATGAGCTGCATGACAACGATAACAACACATGGAGACAAAGACCCGAACCCAAGAAAATAAAATAACTTAAAGCCGGAAACGGCAAGAGTTGGAATACAAATTGGGAAAGTTACATCCGGGGTGTTACAACACTCCACCACTACGAAAGGATCTCGTCCCGAGATCTAGGACTGAAAGAACGCCAGGTACTCAGAACGGAGGTGATCCTCGCGTTCTCAGGTAGCTTCACGGTCGGAATGGTGTGACCACTTGACTTTGAGAAATTTGATTGACTTATTGCGAGTCTTGCATTCAGTCTCTTCAAGAATAGCAATTGGGTGCTCACGATAAGAGAGATCTTCTTGGAGCTCAATGTCCTGGAAGTTGACGGTGCGGTCAGGAGTCTTGAAGCACTTTCGGAGCTGAGAGACATGGAACACGTCATGAACATTTGCAAAGTTTGAAGGAAGCTCGAGTTGATAGGCGAGATCGCCTCTCTTGCTGACAATCTTGAAAGGTCCCACGTATCTGGGGGCAAGCTTCCCTTTGATACCGAAGCGACGAGTACCTTTCATAGGAGAGATGCGGAGGTAAACATGATCTCCGATCTTGAAAGCCAAATCACGGTGCTTACTATCATAGTAGCTCTTCTGGCGGGATTGGGCTGCTTTGAGGTTATCACGAATGACTTTGCACATTTCCTCTGCCTCTGTGATTAAGTCATTACCCAAAAGCTGACGTTCACCGGTTTCAGACCAGTTGAGAGGGGTACGGCACTTCCTGCCATACAGAATTTCAAATGGGGCCTTGCCCGAACTTGCTTGTAAACTGTTGTTGTAGGAGAATTCAGCATAAGGAAGACAATCCTCCCACTTCATGCCGAAGGAGATCACACAAGCCCTGAGCATATCTTCAAGAATCTGGTTGACACGCTCGACTTGACCGCTAGTTTGAGGATGGAAAGCTGTGCTGAAGCGGATGTTGGCGCCCATGGCCTTCTGAAAAGAATCCCAAAACTTTGATGTAAAGATGCTGCCATGGTCTGAAGAGATCACTTGTGGAATACCGTGCAGAGAGACGATCCGAGAGGTATAGAGTTTCGTCAATTGAGCTGCAGTGATCGACTCTTTGATAGGCAGAAAGTGAGCCACTTTAGTGAGTTTGTCGATGACAACGAATATAGCATCATTGCCACGCTTGGACTTTGGAAACCCAGTCACGAAGTCCATCTCAATGTGATCAAACTTCCATTCTGGAATGGCAAGAGGTTGGAGGAGACCAGCTGGACTTTGATGTTCTGCCTTCACTCTTCTGCAGACATCACATTCATTCACGAATTGAGCAATCTCGCGCTTCATTCGAGTCCACCAATAAGCCTGCTTGAGGTCCTGATACATCTTCATGCTCCCAGGGTGGATGGAGAGGAGAGAATTGTGAGCCTCGTTCATGATCACTTTACGGAGGTCACCTTTGGGTACAACAATACGATCCTCGAAGAAGAGAGTATCTTTGTCATTGAGGCGGTAGCACTTGTACTTGGGTTGACTCTTGGCAATCCCAATCTTCACCTTTTTCACCATAGCATCAAGAAGCTGGGCTTGGCGAATCTGGTCTTCCAAGGTAGGAGAGACTTGAAGGTTGGCGAGGAAACCTTGAGGAACAACTTGCAGATTAAGTTTGCGGAAAGCTTCACAAAGCTCGGGTTGATAAGGCTTGAGAATCAGACTGTTACAATAAGCCTTTCTGCTCAATGCGTCAGCAATCACATTGGCCTTGCCTGGAGTATACTCGATACTCGGATTATACTCTTGAATCATTTCGACCCATCGAGTTTGCCTGAGGTTAAGATTAGGATGAGTGAAGATGTACTTGAGACTCTTGTGATCAGTGAAAATGTCCACTTTTCTTCCCAATAAGAGATGTCTCCCAGTCAAAAGAGCATGCACAACTGCCGCCAACTCGAGATCATGAGTGGGGTAGTTCTTCTCATTAAGCTTAAACTGGCGAGAGGTATAAGCAACAACTTTCTTCTCTTGCATCAATACTGCGCCAAGACCTTGGAGAGAGGCATCACAAAAGACCTCGTACGGCTTGGATTCATCAGGCGGAGTCAGAACTGGAGCAGTGATCAATTTCTCTTTCAAAGTGTTGAAAGCAATGTCACACTCCGGAGACCAAACGTACTTGACGTTCTTCTGGAGAAGATTAGAGAGAGGCTTCGCGATCAGAAAAGTTTTCAACGAATCTTCGGCAGTAGCTTGCGAGACCGAGGAAGCTACGGAGTTGCTTCACGTTCTGAGGAGGATCCCAATTCACAATTGCAGACACCTTCTCAGGATTCACGGCAATGCCCTTGGCAGAGATGATATGACCAAGATAAAGAACCTCATCGAGCCAAAATTCGCACTTGGAGAACTTGGCGTAGAACTTGTGTTCCCTCAGCTTATCAAGAACCAAACGCAAATGCTTGGCATGATCTTCCTTGTTCTTCGAGAAAACCAGAATGTCGTCGAGATAGACCAAAACGAAGTCATTGGTGTAGGCGTTGAAGATGAAGTTCATCATGCGAGAGAAAGTCGGAGGAGCATTGACGAGACCAAAAGACATGACAGTGTATTCATATGAACCATAGCTTGTCCTAAAAGCCGTCTTGGGAATATCTTGCTCACGGATTCGAATCTGATGATAACCCATACGGAGATCAAGCTTGGCGAATACTTGGCCACCTTTGAGTTGTTCGAACAGCTCGTTGATGTTGGGAAGTGGGTATTTGTTCTTGATCCTCTTCTTGTTCAATGGACGGTAATCGACACAGAGTCGGTCCGTTCTATCCTTCTTCTTCACAAAAAGAACACCACAACCCCACAGAGAAGAACTAGGCCGGATGAGACCCATTTTCTCTTGAATATCGAGTTGCTTCTTCAGCTCCTTCAACTCTTCAGGTCCGAGCTTGTAAGGAAATTTGCACACAGTTTCCGTGCCAGGCTCAAGATCAATAACGAATTCAACTGGCCGGTGCGGAGGCATTCCTGGAAGCTCTTCTAGAAAGACGTCTTGATATTCACAAACGACTGGAATTTGTGAGATAGCATCCAGTTCACCCTTCTCATTGAGAGAAAATAGACGGATATTATTATCCCGAGCAGCAAAGACAATTACATCCTCAGATGAATGAGTCAATTGAATCTGCCTGGCTGCACAATCAAGCTGAGCCTTGTGCTTAGAAAGCCAATCCATCCCGAGAATAAGATGAATATCCGAGTTACCAAGGATCATCGGAGAAGCCAGAAACTTGAAATCACCCATCGAGATAGAAATATCCGGAACCTCGTAGTTAGCGAGCAAACATCTACCTGGAGAGACAACTGCTAATGGCTTATGCATAACTTGAGAAAACCACCCATGCTTAGATGCAAAAGGTCTCGAGATAAAACAATGTGATGCACCAGTGTTAAAAACAACTTTAGCTGGAATATCATTAACAGGGAGGTTACCCATGATGACATCCGATGAATCCTCTGCCTGAGCTGCATTCACCATATTGACCTTGGCGTACTTGGGGTTATGCTTGACCACAGCTATACTTGCCGATCTGACCGGAGGAGGAGGAGGAAGACGCCTCTGGTTGAAACACTTGTTGGCATAGTGACCCTTCTGTTGGCACTTGTTGCACGTGACCTCTGAAAGCGGATGGTGATACGGAGCACTCGATCTTGGAGCTTGAGACGAAGTCTTGTTCTGAAAGCCAAGGTTGGGTGGGTGGGAAGATCCACTGCCACTTTTGCTCTTCTGCTGATACGACTGACGGAACGGAGGAGGAGGAAGCCAATACTTCTGCTACTTGGCCACTTGAGTAGAGGAAGAAGGAGTAACATCTCTGACTCGCTTCTTGGAAGCATCACACCTCAGTTGAGCAGCCTCTTGCTTCAATGCCATGTTGTAGAACTCATCGTATCTCAAGGGCTCAAAGAGAACAAGAGCTAGCTGAATTTCTTCTCTGAGACCACCCCTGAACTGGTATATCATGCTCTTCTCATCAGGGACGTCCTGCTTAGCAAAGCGGGCGACCTTCTGAAACAACTTGTTGTAGTCATAGACAGACAAAGAGCCTTGCTTCAGGTTGCGGAATTCCTCACGCTTGCTTTCAACCACGCTCTGAGGAATATGATGAGCTCTGAAATCTCGACGGAATTCATCCCAAGTGATAACACGTCCACCTCTGGAATCCTTGTACTGCTGGAACCATTCTGCAGCTTGATCTTTGAGTTGGAAGGAAGCGAACTTAACAAAGTCCTCAGGCCTGACGTTACTGCACTCGAAATGCTTGCACAGATCCACAAGCCAATCGTCAGCATCGGTTGCCTCAACACAATTGCTCAAAGTCTTTGGCCAGTTAGCAAGGAACTGGTTGAGTGTAGGAAAGTGATTCTGATTGTTGCCTTGGTTCCCTTGGTTGCCTTGATTGCGCTCTTGAAGAATTTGCATGATCAACTGTGTGTTTGCATTGGTTGCGGCCATCACAGCTTGCCATGCCTCCGGAGGAGGGGGAGGTGGTGGCGGATCAGGATTCGGAGTCGTGCGCGTTGGAGGAGCCATCCTGAAGAGGTTGACATCCATTAGCACATTGATAGACAAATATTGAAGTTGAATCCAACGGAATGAAAATTGTAACGTATAGTCTTCACATCCGAACAAAAATGAACGAATGCATTCCTCTTGAAATGGTCACATATCCATAAATTGAGAAGTCACGTAGAATTAAGGTAGAGAAATAAATCAACAAGGTACGGATCAAGAACGTATAATCGGTAAGAAATCCCAATCTCAAACCAACTATCCGTGGAAGAAGAACTAGAGCTACGAGAATTCCCACCTATGAAACTCCCGAACCTTTCCGGTTATGCAATCAGGTGTTGGGGATACAGGGGAAGCATAATATCTCACCCAAATCTAGCAAATCCTACATCCAGCTGTATCCATCCTTCAACACATAACCGAGAAAAACTTCGGAAACCATCTACCTCAACCTTCGAAAAGCATCTGTTATACAAGTTATGGCGATACTCCCGAACTCCTGGCCAAGTACTGGGTGGCGTCGAGGTTATCTCACCAACGAACTGCATAAAAGAGATTTTCGATGTCGGCGTACTAAACTTAGGTATTCCAGAACTGCAACGATAAAATTATGACGACAACACCTCAGAGCTCAACTCCCCGGGACACATCCACAAAACCCCTAACGGGAGGCACCAAGACAATGTTCTCATCATAAAACCATCGGAACGATTCCAAGATACCCGCGTGATCCTAAATTTTTTTTTGTGAAATTTGAGAAGAGAAGAGCCAAAACTCTACGTCATGATGCCTTACCAGAGCGATGACGAGACTGGGAAGTAAAAAGAATTCCTAAACTCTCTGATATATAATTCCTAAATGACTCAAAACATTTTACTAGACACAACTCGGCCGCTAATAACGATCAAGCAATGGGGCTCCTAAGGACGGGGAAGGCTCTGATTACCAACTTGTAACACCCTCGATGCGACTATATCTCCCATGTGTCGAGGCACGACTTAGAGGCATAATCGCATTGAAGGCATATGTCGCAAGTTAGGCAATCTTCACAACATCCCATGTAATATAGATAATAAAAGGGGAGATGACATACTTGGCTTACACTCGCCACGTCAATCAAGTACATAAATAACATTACATCATCCAAACACTCATGGCCCGACTACGGCGCCAAAATAAAAGATAACCCAACATGCGACACAGTCCCGATCAACCCCAACTGGGCACCACTACTGATCATCAGGAAAAGAAACATAGTAACGTTGAGAGTCCTCGTCGAACTCCCACTTGAGCTCAAGCGCGTCTCCTGGAGCGGAATCATCAGGCCCTGCATCTGGTGTAATAGTAATCTGTGAGCCACAGGGACTCAGCAATCTCGCACCCTCGCGATCAAGACTATTTAAGCATATAGGTAAGGCAAGGTAAATATGTGGAGCTGCAGCAAGCGACTAGCAAAATATGGTGACTATCCTGTTCGCAAAAGAGAGCGAGAAGAGGAGGCAAAGCGTGAGCGGGAAACTAGAGAGCAACCTGCGCAAACATTACTCCAACACCGTGTCCACTTCCCGGACTCCGCCGAGAAGAGGCCATCACGGTAACACACTCAGTTGATTCATTTTAATTAAGTTAAGGTTCAAGTTATCTACAACCGGACATTAACAAATTCCCATCTGCCCATAACCGCGGGCACGACTTTTGAAAGTTCAAATCCCTGCAGGGGAGTCCCAACTTAGCCCATGACAAGCTCTCACGGTCAATGAAGGAATAGACCTCCTCCCGAAACGTTCCGATCAGACTCAGTATCTCGGTTCTTCAAGACACTTCGACAGGTTAAAACAAGACCAGCAACACCGCCCGAACGTGCCGACAAATCCCGATAGAAGCTGCACATATCTCTTTCTCAGGGCACACTCAGATTGTCTAAACTTCCGGCAGGCTAGCCCAGAGTTGCCCCTGGTAGCCACCGGCGGCTGACGAGGTGGACCAACACTCAAAGGAGCACTGGCCTGGGGGGGGGGGGGTTTAAATAAGATGACCCTCGGGCTCCGGAAACCCAAGGGAAAAGAAGGGCTAGGTGGCAAATGGTAAAACCAAGGTTAGGCATTGCTGGAAAAGCTTTAATCAAGGCGAACTATCAAGGGGTTCCCATTATAACCCAACCGCGTAAGGAACGCAAAATCCGGGAACATAACACCGATATGACGGAAACTAGGGCGGCAAGAGTGGAACAAAACACTAGGCGAGAGGCCGAGCCTTCCACCCTTTACCAAGTATATAGATGCATTAAGATAACAAGATAATAAAATGATATCCCAACAAGTAAAATAAATGTTCCAACAAGGAACAGCCTTCGATCTTCACCTGCAACTAGCAACGCTATAAGAGGGGCTGAGCAAAGCGGTAACATAGCCAATCAACGGTTTGCTAGGACAAGGCGGGTTAGAGGTTTGACATGGAAATTTGGGAGGCTTGAAAGCAAGTGGTAGGCATCGTAGCATTGGCATAGCAAAAGAGCGAGCAATCTAGCATAGCAAAGATAGTAGTGATTTCGAGGGTATGATCATCTTGCCTGCAAAGTTGTCAGAGTTGACTGGATCCTCGAAAGCAAACTCAACGGGCTCCTCGTTAGTGAACTCGTCTCCCGGCTCTACCAAAACAAGACAAACAAGCAACAAGGACACAATCAACCACGTGCAACTCAAACAAAATGATGCAAAGATGGTATGCTATACGGGATGCGATGCGGGATGCATATGCAAGATTTGACAAGGGAAAGCATGAACCTGCACTACTGGAATCAGCTACTTTGCCATCTGCCAGCTCTTTGCCGTCAGCTAGCGGACAACAAATAAGCTCTTTGCCATCAGCTACCCGAAAGCAGACGGCAAAGAACTGGCTGATGGCAAAGAAAGCCTTTGCCATCAGCCAGCTCTTTGCCGTCCGCTGGCTGACGGCAAAGAATCTTTGCCGTCCGCTAGCAGACGGTAAAGAGGGAGGGGGGCCCACTGAGGAGCTGGTTAAAAAATACTTAACGTCCCCCCGCTTTGCCGTCCGCCGCAGATGGCAAATATGAAGAAAAGCGGACGGCAAAGGAGGGCGGACGGCAAAGGCTACCCTAACTAACCTAACTAACGACCGAGCCCCCTCCCCCGCCCATTACTCATCTCTCTCCCTCGACCTCCTCCGCCCCCGCCCCCGCCGCCTGGCGCCGCCCCCGCCCTCGCCGCACCCGCCACCGCCCATCGCCGTCCGGCGCCGCCCCGCCCCCCCCCCTCCCCCCCGGCCATCCCACTCCCGGAGCCGCCGCCCCACCCACCCACCACCCCGGCGCCAGCGTCGCCCCCTGCTCCGGTGAGTTTTTTTTTTCTGTTTTTCTTTTTTTTGATGTTTAATTCTTGTTTAATTGTTAGTGTTAGTGTTAGTGTTAGATTTAGTGTTAGAAAAGAAGAAAATTTAGTGTTAGTGTTAGAAAAAAGAATATGTAGAAGAAAAGAAGAAGAAGTGGAAAAAAGATGAAAAAGAAGAAAAGAAAAGAAGTAGAAAAAAGATGAAAAAGAAGAAGAAGAAAAGAAGTAGAAGCAGTAGAAGAAGTAGAAGAAGAAGAATAGAAGAAAAGAAAAGAAGTAAAAGAAGTAGAAAAAAGATGAAAAAAGAAGAAGAAGAAGAAGAAGAAGAAGAAGAAGAAGAAGAAGAAGAAAGGAAAGAAGAAGAAAGGAAAGAAGAAGAAGAAGAAGAAGAAGAAGAAGAAGAAAGGAAAGAAGAAGAAGAATAGAAGAAGAAGAAAGGAAAGAAGAAGAAAAAAGAAGAAGAAGAGAAGGAAAGAAGAAGAAGGATAGAAGGAAACACCCCGACCACTGACCCCGACACCACACCCCGACACCTGACCCTGACACCCCGACCCCGACCCCGACACCACACCCCGACACACAGACCACGACACCACACCCCGACACCCCGACCCCGACACGACACCCTAACCTCGAAACAGCACCCTGACACCGACATGACACCCCGACCCCCTAAACCTCCCGAAAAGGTGCTCTTTGGCCTTCCAGAGGCCGACGGGGTTATATATTTGTGAATTATTATTTAGGTCATGTATTTTTCGATTTTGTTATGAAAAACATCATATATAATTGTGTTGATCGGGTAGATTTAAATGTGCAGTTGTTTCATCGCTGCGAGGTTTGGTGTTCGACGACCGCGCCGTGCGTTTGACAAGCTCTGCCCCTTTGTTCGTGGGTGAGCACAAATGACATGTCCTTCTCCCGCATTAATTATTTGCACAAATGACATGAAACTTGATAGCTAGCTATATATGTGTCTTGAATCATCAGTATGCGTAACCAATATGTGTCTCCCGTTCGAAAGCGTCATAGTTATAAATATGCATGCATTTGCATATTTATAACCTTGATTCTTTCGAATTGTCCAACGCTATCCATGGACAGCCCAAGTATGTGTAGATTGGGTTCGTTTTCCCATATGCTTTGCTCCGGATCCGGCGCATAAATTTCGTCAGTGCCTCCCCTGTTGTTCTCCGGGTACACATCCTCTCTGTTTATTGCAGAGACGTGTATCAGGAGAACAGCGGGGAGGTGCTGCCGAAATTTTGCGTCGGATCCGGAGCATAGCATATGGGAAAATGAACCCAATCTACACATACTCGGGTGGGATTAGGACCTATCATTACCTATTAGAGTGTAGGTTGCATGGACGTAATAAAATTGACAAAGTAGATCAACTGATGAATATATACATGGTGAATTACATATATAATTGTTGTGTGTCCAGTAGCTCTGAAAGTCAAGATGAGTGACCGTGCTTGGATGTATACCGGTCACACTGGTCAGAACAAATGGAGCTCTGAATGGTTCACGAAAACTAAGGGGTTTGTGCAAGCCGCATTTGCAAATGGCCAAAAGAAAACCTGGTGCCCCTGTTTCCGGTGCGGCAATTGGGAAAAGAAGACAGAGGCTGAAATGGGCAAACACCTGCAGAAGAGTGGTTTTACGCCCGATTATACGGTGTGGACATTTCATGGTGAGTCTGCCCAATGTGACCGAGCTGAGGTGGATCGTCGTCGCACCGACGAGCATGGTACCGGGATGGAAAACATGGTGCAAGGCTATGATGATGCTCGGGATTCGGACGAGGAGATGGAGGAATCTGCAAAGGCCTTCAATGAAATGTTGGAGTCTTCGAAACGTCCGCTCCATGAGCACACTGAGCTTTCTCAGTTGGATGCCATCTCACAAGTAATGGCTCTGAAGGCTCAGTTCAACTTGGGCAGAGAATGCTATGATGCAATTATGACAGTATTTGGACGCTTTCTACCCAAAGGCCATGTAATGCCTGCAAACCTGTACCAGTCGGACAAAATCCTCCGTGCACTGAAGATGCCCTATGAGAAGATACATGCCTGTGAGAAAGGATGTGCCTTATTTAGGCTTGACTATGCGGACTTGAACTATTGTCCCATTTGCAAGTCTTCCAGGTATATTGTGGTAGACAACGGTATGGGTGAGAAGACACAGACCAAAATCCCCATTAGTGTTCTTCGGTATATGCCAATCGTACCAAGACTTCAACGTCTTTTCATGGTCGAAGAGACGGCCAGACAGATGACATGGCACAAAACAGGCAAAAGAACCGAACTAGATGCAGATGGGAATCTGATGATGGTACACACATCGGATGGTGTTGCGTGGAAAAAGTTTGATGAATTACATGCTGACAAAGCAGCAGATCCGAGGCATCCTTGAGTCGGCGTCAGCACGGATGGGTTCAGTGTGTTTGGTATGATGGCATCCCAATACAGTTGTTGGCCCGTATTTTTCTTTCCACTCAATCTCCCCCCCGGACAGATTATGCAAAGAAAGAACATTTTCCTGACGTTGATAATTCCAGGGTCCAACTATCCGGGCAAAAATATGAATGTGTACATGCAGCCGCTTAAGGACGAATTGCAAGAAGCCTGGGATAATGGGTTCAAGACATACGACGCCTTTAGCAAATGGAACTTCATAATGCGTGTCTGGTACATGTACTCAACGCATGACTTGCCGGCGTATGCGCTATTCGTTGGCTGGTGTGTGCATGGAAGGTTCCCGTGCCCCACATGCAAGGGAGCTCTTGAGTTTCGTTGGCTTCAGGCCGGTCGCAAGTTTTCTTGCTTCGACATGCATAGACAGTTCCTGGATCCTCTCCATAAGTTCAGGAAAGACAAGAAGAACTTCATCAGGGGTAGAGTTGTGAAAAACTCTGCACCACCTGCATTGACAGGCCAACAGACCCTGGATCAGTTAAACGCTCTCGAGCCAGATCCACAACGTCCAGGGTACTTCAAGGGGTATAATACTAAGCACGCGTGGACTCACAAAACATGCTTATGGGATCTGCCTTACTTCAAAGACCTCCTTTGCCCACACAACATCGACGTGATGCACACTGAGAAGAATATTGCCGAGGCACTTTTTGGTACATTGTTTGGCATAGATGGGAAGTCAAAGGATAATACTAAGGCTAGAGTCGATCTGGAGGCGCTATGTGATAGGCCGTTACAAAACATGAAAGAACCGAAAGGAAAGCAGAACTGGACGAAGCCAAAGGCATGGTTCAATCTTGGAAGGCCAGCTATGAGGGAAATTCTCTTGTGGGTGCAACAGCAGTTGATGTTCCCCAATGGGTATGCAGCGAATCTAAAGAGGGGAGCGAATCTTGATAAACTGAAGATATTTGGTCTCAAGAGTCATGATTGGCACATATGAATTGAGCGGGTAATGCCGGTGATGTTGCGTGGCTTCATCCCTCAGGATGAATGGCTAGTACTGGCAGAAATCAGCTATTTCTTCCATGTTCTTTGTGCGAAAGAACTATCGCCTGGCGTGCTAGAAGAAATGGAAGAGTTGGCGCCGGTGTTGATCTGCAAGTTAGAGAAGATCTTTCCACCGGGCTTCTTTAATCCAATGCAGCATTTGATTTTGCATCTCCCGACCGAGGCAAGATTGGGGGGCCCATGCAAAATAGTTGGTGCTACCCAACTGAGAGGATGCAGAAGACGCTTCGAAAAAAATGTAAAAATAAACGTAGAATTGAAGCATCGATGGCTGAGGCATTCATCACAGAGGAGGCGGCAAACTTCGTAACAGCGCACTATGAAGCCAAAAATCGTCATTTGCATAATCCGAAGCCTCGGTACAATGCTGACGAGCCTAAAAAGGGTGGATCCAACCTCAGCCTATTCAAAGGGAATCTCGCACCAGCTAGTGTTTCACATCCAGTATCTTTGGATAACGAAGAATGGCGGACCATTTCGTTGTATATCTTCAACAACCTGATAGAAGTGCGGCCGTACATCGAGTAAGTTCTCGGTACATTGTTTCGCAACTTCTATTTCCTTTGAACTACTCTTATTCCTGGATATGTCATACAGTCGATACGTCGCCATATTCTCGTATGGAGCGGAGATCCAAAAGGATTCCGTCGAAGAGTATGAGCTTCTCGCAAAGCAAGGAGGTGGCTATCCCGGTTTCATCTCTTGGTTCAAACAAACGGTAATTTCTATTAGACAATTTCATTTCATTCGCTAATTTGTGCATAATGCAACAATCCTTTCATATTAAACTTGTAGGCTAATTCAGAGTCTATGGACGCCGAATTGAGACAAGTCGCTAATGGTTTTGACTATAAGGTCCGTTCATTTGACAAGTACGACATCAACGGGTATCGCTTTCGTACCTATGGCAAAGAGCTATCTATGGCCGACCGAAAGTCTACAAATTGTTGTGTATCTGCTATCAGCGAAGGAGGTACCTAGTATTATGGGAGAGTTGAAGCAATTTATGAACTTCTGTTCTATGGTGAAAACCCACCGAATGTCGTAGTCTTCAAATGTTATTGGTTTCAGCCGAAGGAGACTAGAAGGACTCATGAACATATAGGGCTAGTTGAAATCAACCAAAGCACTCATTTAGATGTTCCTGATGTCTATATTATGGCTCAACAGGCGACCCAAGTATTCTATCTACCGTGGGCCTGCCAAACTAATCCAAATCTGAAAGGTTGGGATGCCGTTTATGAAGTGCCACCACGTGCTAGACTTTCTCCCCCAAAGGAAGAGGATTATGAACCTCACATTAACCCAGACACATATGAAGGAGAATTCTTCCAAGAGACACGTGTTTCCAAAAAGCGTTTCAAGAACCGCTATACTTCACCCCAAAACATTGAAGACAGCGACAATGAATCTGACATCACCCCAGAGGAGGAACAAGAAGAGCCGGAACAAGAAGAGGTTACTGCTGCGGATGACCTGTCAATGCTTGACCAATTACGTCAAGGTGGCCGTGCACATGTTGATGCCAATGAACCCTATGAGCCCATCATTGATTATAGTGATGATGATGATTATGCATTTATTGATGATACTGATCGAGATTATTAGTAGTGTCAGGTATTCAATTTTTTATGTTGTACTTGATGATGATACACTTAAGTGATATACATATTATTATTCATGTCGGTACTTTTTTTATGTTGTACTAATTTCGTTTATTCTTTGTCATGGCAGGTGTTGAAAGATGGTGGGCGCTGGTCGGGAGCGCGCCGAGGCCCCTTCTTCGTCGGCGCGTGGTGCGAGGTCTTCCATTCCACACGCACCTCTCCACCGAGCGTTGCTGGACAGTATGGCGACACCGCCGGGCCCTTCTTCGTCGACCGCGGTGCCCAGCAGGGGACGAGGTAAGAAGAAGAGAGGAGGTGGAGCACGTGGTCGTGGGAGAGGAGGTAGGGTGACTCTTACGGCGCCTTCCTCGCCACCGCCCCCAGCTGTTTCACCCGAGCACGTGACTGCTAGGGTGGACTCGTCTGAGGAGGAGGATGCACGGACTCCGGTCCACGAGCCTCCGGTCCACGAGTCTTCGGCCCACGAGCCTCGGGTCGACGGGCCTTCGGCCCACGAGACTTGGGCCCATGAGACCCCGGAGGAGCACACGTCTGGATGGGGTACCTGGTCGAGTCAGCCTGAGCATGGCGGGGAGCCGAGTGGCCATGCTGATGATGGCGGGGAGCCGACTGATGAGGAGGGGGGGGAGGGGGGCAACGTCTACCAGCGTGGTGCTACACGGCTCCCATCCGTGCCGGTGACCCGCGAGCAGAGGTGGTTGATTTTCCCTGATGGGGAGAGGTACGTAAGTGCATTTAATATTTTTGTACCTTCTGCATTCACGTTTCTTCAAATAACTAATGCGTTGGCCTTGTCATGCTGCAGGGGTTGGGACCACCATCATAGTGTCCGCCGGCCCAACTCTGTCCTTGGAGTTCTTTGCTGGCAAAACTTCCCGGGGTTTGTCACGTTGCCTGGTGAGGGTCAGCTTCCAGAGCTTGGATTGAGCTGGGAGCACTACGTGGCTGCCCCGGCCCCGCCGGATGAGATTATTGACGGTGTCGTGTGCGACACGAGGGCAGACATGGTGATCAGAAAGTTCTGGGTAATTTCTCCTTTACACATTTAAAAATCTTCAACTAGCTAGTTATTAATTGTACTAATCAATATTGTCTCATTTGATTGCAGACATTCTACAGGTGTGAGGAGGGATACGAGGAGGACGCGGCACATGTTATCGAGAACGTCTGCAAGCGCCTACTCCAGAACTTACGGCACGAGGCTCGGGTGCAGGCTGTTCGAGACTACTACGCCTTGCGTGGTATCAAGAAGACCAAGCCGGCGTGCCGCGATAAGTTCCTGAGAAAGGAGCAGTACATGAAGGTAATTCTTAAGGCCTTCTCTACTTAAGTTCCTTCATTTAGTAATTCTTAGCCGTAGCGCTCAAGTTTCTATTTGCTAACTTAGGCGCCTCCGAGATGGTGTGCGGATCGGATGGATTGTTGGGAGGTGTTGGTCAACGAGTGGTGCTCAAAACAATGGCTAGCCCTCCACAACGAGGCCAAGGACAAACGTGCCCAAATGGAAGGTGTGCCACACCATCAATGCAGCTCCAACTTATATCAGTTCGGGCGCAACTGGGTATGTGGTTTGCTTCATGATTCATGCAATTCATTCATCATGCTAGCTTGAGCCCTTTAATTACTAATTTTCATTGTTTCTCTCTTTCAGGCACGCTACAATAAGGCGGATAAGGTGCCAGAGGTGTACGACCTGTATGCCATGGCCCACACTGCCTCTTTCAAGAAAGTCAAGGCTTTCTCTTAGTCTGACCTCGATGATGCAAACAACTTCACCAACATCTCCTCCCACAACAAGCTCGTGAGATATAGAGATGAGGGGAAGGCGAGGAAAGGGGAGGACTTTAACCCGAGCCAGGGTCCCATTGATCCAGAGCTGGTGATGATATCTGGTGGCGGGAGGTCCCATGGCTCCATAGCCATTGGAGATGGACTTATCCGTTGTCCTAGCACTCTCCCGGAGATCAAGGCGCGCCAGTCGAGCTCCGCTCCTAAGATAAGGCCTCGTGAACGGCCAGTGCAACTCGCCATCAAGGTTAGTGATACGTACTCAGTTATCTTTCTCCATTACATTGTGTGCGCTTCCATCAATGATTACAAATGGTCATGTGAGTGGTGTTGCAGGCTGCTATACAGAGTGAGAGAGGTAGAACGGAGAAACTTCTGGCGGAGGCGGCGGAGAGGCAGCGGGAGTTGGAGGAGAGGACGACAAAGATAATGGAGGAGGAGAGGGCACGGAATGACATGCAGGCAAGGGCCATGTACGACCTCCTTGTGGTAAGTTTCTTCTGCAGATTAGCCAAAACATTCATGTAGTGTTTGTCTCATTACTAACTACTATGACTGAGTTGTCAAAACCAAATGTGCAGTCTGTGTGCGAGAAGACAGGTCAGACCGCTCCGCCGATGCCAGTGATTGCTCCTGGGACCACGGTGAGTTTTATTTGGATGGACATTACTTGCTAGTCTTAACATTTGAGTGTCATCATGCTAACAAGACATTGGAAATGATCTTTGGTGCAGCGTAACTCCAGACAAGCATCGCACGATCCTTCTCCAGCTACCGACACGAGCCACCCCGCTCCTACACCTCCTGGATCTTGGTAAGTTTATCTAGTGTTTTGCTTAACACATGCATAAAGACCTAGACTTAGCTTTATTTCCTCCAATGCTTACCATAATGACCTAGACTTAGCTTCTTCTCCTCCAAAATGACTTAATAAGCTTACTGACCTCCAAAACCATCCATTTTACCTAAGTTAGCTCTAAAACGATCTGTACTTAGCTTACTTATGTCAAAAATTGCATAATTAGCTTAGTTAGCTCATAGACGATCCATTTTACCTAAGTTAGCTCTAAAATGACCCATTTTACCTAGGTTAGCTTATAAATGATCCAGTTCATCCAAGTTAGCTCAAAAATGACCCATTTTACCTAGATTAGCTCCTAAATGATCCATTTTACCTACGTTAGCTTTAAAATGACCCATTTCACCTAGGTTAACTCCAAAATGACCCATCTTACCTAGGTTATCTCATAAATGATCCATTTCAACTAATTTAGCTCATAAACGATCCATTTCACCAAGTTAGCTAAAAAACGATCCATTTCACCTAAATTAGCTCTTAAATGATCCATTTCACCTAAGTTAGCTCAAAAAGATCCATTTCAACTAAATTAGCTCATAAATGATCCATTTCACCTAAGTTAGCTCAAAAACGATCCATTTCAACTAAGTTAGCTCATAAATGATCCATTTCACCTAAGTTAGCTAAAAAACGATCCATTTCACCTTAGTTACCTCAAAAATGATCCATTTGACCTTAGTTAGCTCATAAAAGACCCATTTCAACTAAGTTAGCTCATAAATGATCCATTTCACCTTAGCTAGCTCATAAACGACCCATTTCAACTTAGTTAGCTCATATATGATCCATTTCACATAAGTTAGCTCATAAATGACATACTCTTCTTGTTCTAGTCTTCTTCTTGTTCTACTCTTCTTGTTCTAGTCTTCTTCTTGTTCTACTCTTCTTCTTGTTCTACTCTTCTTGTTCTAAATTTCTTATTTTTCATTTTGCAGATTTCATTCACTTGACGAAAGCTTGCATAGATGGAGTGCTCCTTATCCCTTTCTCTGTTTCTTTTGTATCATTGAACTATGCATGTATCATTGGATGAAACTATTGTAATATATATGGTTGGATGCCTCTATGTTGAACTTGTTATGTATGATGGAACTATGCATGTAATATATATGGTTGGATGATGAAGTTATGTGTTGGATATCTTATATGTTTGCTCTATAATGGCCTTTTGAAATATATCTATATATGTCATATATATTTGTGATGAAAATTGTTGGATTTAATAAAAAACAGATAAAAGAGCCAATATGCAGGCTCTTTGCCGTCTGCCACCGACGGCAACGGGCTCTTTTCCGTCTGCCGCGGACGGCAAAGAAGACACGTGGCATCTAGCTGTGCTTCCTGGGAGCTGACCCATTTGGTCAGTTTGCCTACAGTGGCAGACGGCAAAGACTTTGCCATCAGTGGCAGACGGCAAAGAACCTGCACTTTGCCATCAGTGGGAGACGGCAAAGAACCTGCCATGTAGTGACGTGTAGATGACATCATACGGCGGACGGCAAAGACACTAGAAATTTTGCCGTCAGCGACGGATGGCAAAGGCATGCCGTTAGCCACTTAACGGATTGACAGCGCAATTATTGCCGTCCGCTCTCTTTGCCGTCCGCCGCAGACGGCAAAGGGCCTTTGCCGTCAGCCGCCAGGAAGCAGACGACAAAGTAGCTGTTTACCGTAGCCTACTTTGCCGGAGCCTTTTGCCGTCCGTGGCTGACGGCAAAGGCCTTTGCCGTCCGCCATGGCAGACGGCAAAATAGCTGATTCCTGTAGTGCTGGCCTCAACTTGGAACTCCAAGTGTGCCACTGGAAAGATGAGATGAAATCGCTTGAAAACAATATAAAGAACGCTGGAATCGGAGTTATGGTTTGGAAATGGCAAGCGATTCGAATATGGCACCGGTCTGCAATTTACAGCAAGTAGCCACCTAAATGCAACGAGATGAACATGCTATAGCACCCAAACATGACAACAAAATACATGGCAGGGATGCATTCAAGATGCTTAACAAAAGTCTAGCACTGAGCTACGGCCAATTCATCCATTAATAGGTTCAAACAAACATGGCAAAAATGCATATGGCAAACTGATTTCAGACTTAGTGAAATCAACACTTGTCTGGAATTTCAGATCAGGTAGCACTCTTCAGAGCAACAAAACTACATGCTACAGGACCTGAACATGGCAAAGTAAAGCATGGCATGGAGCTACTCAAAGAGCTAAACAAAATTCCCTTAGTGACCTTGAGCCAAAAGGGATCAGAAAATACAATTGCAAGCATGTGAACATGGTAAAAACATAATCAGATCACAGACTTAGTGAAAACTGGAGCATGCTGAAAACAGATATCAAGTAGGCATGTTTACAGGCTCGATGCACTCACTACGGAGCAAGTCATGACAAGCTAAGCATATATCCATAAAGAATACACAAAATATAATCTAGACATGGCAAGAACAATAACATAGCATGCATGGATCAACTACAACACCATCGGCAAAATCGCTAATCAAGTAGACAATCTGCCCAGATTCACAAAGTAGCAAAAGTAGAGCTCGATTGACTCAAGCTAGGGTGCTCCATAATTGCAAACAAAGAGATGGATGGATAGAGCACTACAAGATTAACAAAACATCCTTACTGATCATCCTCAAAAGATGCATGGATCGCTAGGAAACTACATGAACATATGGCCATATGAGATAGACAGCCCAAGGACTTAGTGGAAATGCTAGGTCTCTGAAATCAGCATTACCAAGTGCCTCACTTGGCAAGCTTGTGCTAGTCACCACACACATTACAAAAATACATGGGTTGCACCTCTGGAAAGATGACAAAACCCTTAACAAAACATATAAAGAACTCATGGGCATATCATGCACACAATAATCATGGCAAAAATGACAAATAGCTAAATGGAGCAGCAGATCTGACAATTATCTCAAGTAGCACTCTTCTAACAGCATTTCGGGCATCAGGATGAACTCAAATGAAAATGATGCAGTGGAATGAAATGATGTATTCTCTGAGATGAACATTTTGATATGCTATATGCCCAAAACGGAGCTACGGATGCGGAGTTATGATGCAATGAAGAAGGGCAAATGTTATGAAGAAAAAAGGACTTAGAGAAGAAAACAACCCCTCCGCAGAAAAAGTCAACTCCGGCGGGTCGAGGCTGGATCCATCGTCTCCGGCGACGGCGAGGCCCGAACGCGGCGGGGAAGGCCGGGGAGCGGCCGGACTCCGGCGGGGGCGGCCGGATCTGGCT
The DNA here is from genome assembly GCF_003073215.2 of Triticum urartu. Classification (NCBI taxonomy): domain Eukaryota; kingdom Viridiplantae; phylum Streptophyta; class Magnoliopsida; order Poales; family Poaceae; genus Triticum; species Triticum urartu. Next base: position 445,595,316 of record NC_053023.1, read on the forward strand.
CCGGGAGGCGTCGCGGAGGCGGAGGCAGCCGGATCTGAGGTGGCACTGGCGCGGTAGGACGGCGGCGACCGGGGCGAGGCGGCGGCGTCCTGCGGGTCGACGATGACCAGCGCGGCGGCGGGGCGGCACCGGCGAAGGCGGCGGGACGACGCTTGAGGGCAGGCGGCCGGGCGCGGGCGGCGGAACGACTTCGGGCCGCGGGGGCCGGGGACGGGCCTGAGCGGGCCTGGTGGCGCGGGGTGATGATGTGGTCACGGGGGCGCCACGTGGCAGCTCCCGGTTGGTCCGGGCGAGCGGCGGACAGTGTCCGGCACCGGGCGGACGTGTCCGGCGCGCGGAGGAAGGGGGAGACTAGGGTTTCGCCCGAATTTTTGGAGGAGTGCACATATTTATAGGTAGAGGGAGCTAGGAGAGTCTAAATGAGGTGCGGTTTTCGGCCACGCGATCGTGATCGAATGCTCTAGATGATGGAGAGGGTTTTGGTGGGTTTTGGGCCAACTTGGAGGGGTGTTGGTCTGCAACACACACGAGGCCTTTTCGGTCCCTCGGTTAACCGTTGGAGTATCAAACGAAGTCCAAATGGCACGAAACTTGATAGGCGGTCTACCGGTAGTAAACCAAGGCTGCTTGGCATGTCTCGGTCCAATCCGGAAATGTTTAATCCCCACACACGAAAGAAATCTAGAAATGGCCACCGGAGGAGAACGAAGCGCCGGAATGCAAAACGAATAACGGGGAAAATGCTCGAATGCATGAGATGAACATGTATGCAAATGCAATGCACATGATGACATGATATGAGCTGCATGACAACGATAACAACACACGGAGACAAAGACCCGAACCCGAGAAAATAAAATAACTTAAAGCCGGAAACGGCAAGAGTTGGAATACAAATTGGGAAAGTTACATCGGGGGTCTTACACTTTGGCTGTAGCACGCCGACTGCGACGCCCCAGCGACTGGAGCGGAGATTGGAGCCGTTGCCTCCGGGAAGATCTTCATGACCCGAGGCTGGGGCGAGATTGCCCGAGTCATCCGCGCGGAGGGTGCCCTCGCGATCCACTTTGAGTACAACGGTGCCTCTGTGCTGTTCTTCAAGGTCTTCGATGAGGAAGGCCGCCGCCTGGAGTGCTGCCCTGAAGGAGGTCGCCAGGACGACGCTGTAGTGGGCGCTGCGCCCGCCGCAGGCCTCGCTTGCTGCTCCTCCAGCGACCTGGAAGTCCAACAACTCTCGTGAGCTCGTGGTGTCTCCGGAGACGAGCGATGACTGCTACGTGCCCCCGAGCTCCCGCCGAGCCCGGAGTAGGGCTGCGGCATACAGCCGCCGTCGCCACTGATCTGGATGGGGTTGGCGCCAACCCCACGTTGGCCACTTTTGATGATGGCATCGGCGACATCTGGTGCGTGTAGATAGAACTCCTAGGAATTCCTTCCCTTTTGTCCCCTGCGAGGAATCAAGAAATGAACCCCGTGGGGGCGTGTAAAGCGTCTGCAATACCTTTTGTCAACATAGCCCTCATTATGAAGATTTGCATGCGCATATCCTGCCGAGGCTCGGCCTCCCCTTCCCAATCCTGCGGCAGCTTGGTGCTCTACGCTGACAGGTCCCGGTCCCCAGGCAGGGTGCAGCCGTCACTGGTATGCCAGGTCGCGTGCCGTGGTCAAGGCCAGGAGGTGAGTGGCCTGAGGTCCAGTAAGAGCTCCTAAGGCGCGATGCTCAAGAGGTCCCCTTTAGCGCGCAAGCAGCTGTCTTAGGATGGGAGAGGAAGAGAACGTTGCCGCAGCAGGGCAGCGAAGGGAGTGAGCGAGGGTCTCATGCCATAGCGATTGGTGGATCCGGAGCGAGAACTTATCTTGGGTGTCCGGGGTCGGCTCCTCGAGTCGTGTCGAACTCGCATGTCGGTCACCGTAGTGTAGCTAGGTCGGGGCCATACGAGTTTGCCCCTCTCCCACGCTCTCCTTCGTGCTCTAAGTCTTCAGGTCCTGGCCCTGGAGCAAGCTCAGCCGCCGCTGGTATGCCAGGTCGTGTGCCGTGGTCAACGCCAGGGGGTGAGGGCAGGAGAGCCAGTAGGAGCTCCTGAGACGCGATGCTCAGGACCCCCCTTTTAACGCGCAAGAGGATTGCATGTGAGAAGAGGAAGCTCGCGGTGCCGCCTGCTGTGGCCCTCAGGAAGTTCCTGCAAGTTAGCGCGAGGAAGGGTACCGGTCACCATGGTGATTGCAGGTTCGCTTCTAGTGCGTTAGAGGGGACTCCATACTGCGGAGAGCCCCCGAGGCGTGTATAGCCCCACCCGGACACGTGGCTTGCATGGTAAGGCTAGACGAGGTGTGTCTGGGCACTTCGCGAGCCAGCGCGGGACTCACAAGGCCCTACCTCAAGGCGGGTTGCGCCTGGTCTTGGTTCTTGTTCGCTGTCTTGGTCCTGCGAGGTGGTTGGACAACCTGCGCAAAACGAATCTCTTGAGGTTATCGCGTGAGAAAGATAAGCACTAACAGCCCCAGGAGGTTATGTGAACGGGGCCAGCCTGCCAGGCAGAGCTCAGCCGCTGGATTTATTGACGCTTCAGGGACGGGCCCGAGCATAGACGTCGTGCTTAACTTACTCACGTGAAGGATCCTAAAGAAAGACGGCCGGCGCGCGGCTCCCATGGTGGGCGACAATCAAGCAGGTGATATTCATAGATAGATTAAGCATGAAAAGCATACTGGCTTAAGTAAATGCAGGGAAGATGCATGCCACTGGGTCAGGCCCGAGCGGCTTGGGGATGATGCAGCCCGAGGGGCGCCCCCAGCAAGCTAAGATAAAGACATAAACAAAGAAAGATACATACCACAGGGACGGACCCACGCGACCTGGGAATGATGCAGCCCTGGGGGCGCTCCCAGCTAAATGAACTTGGAAAATGTCACCTGGTTCTGTTGATGAAGGAGAGTTGGGGCAGCTGATGGTATGCGACGAAGGGGCTACTCCTCATGAGCCACCGGGGCCCTGAGCCTCTGGAGGAGTGGCCGCGGCTTGCTCTGTTGCGGGGACGAGCGGCTGGATGGATGTGTGGTGGAGGCAGCGAGTGGAGGCGGAGGGGATTGGATCGGGGAAAAATAGTGGAGACGCTGGATTTGGGTGATGGGGATCCCGATGAAGATGCGGCGGGTGGCGGCGGCTCGACGGGACAAGTCCCTAGATTTTAGGGTTTGTCCAAAATGACTAAGGGTGGACTATATATAGCAAGTGTGGCTAGGTGTAGGGGTATTTGGCCCCTCCGATTTTAAATTGGACGGTCGAGAAAAATATAGGTTAGGCAGTCCAATAAATAAAACGAAGATATTTTATAGATGGTTGGGGATGATCTGGATCCAACGGTCACGACTGCTCGGGTCGGGTTCGGGATAGCTTCGGACGCGCACTCGAGGGGTTGATGCACTGTGCAAGGATGGGTCAGGTGGTTAGGAGGGGTTTCGGGGCCCTCCGATAACAATCGGACGGCTCCGGATGTGAGGAGGGTTAGGTTGGGCCTGGCGGCTGGTAGTGGACTGTGTAGATGGTCTAGGGAGGAAAGAGAGGGAAAGCCCGGTAACAGTTTTCGGAGACCGAAAACGTCCGACGTTAGACTGGTAGCGGTGCCACTATAGTTATCTGTTGGGGCGTGAAATGGACTCCGAATGCGATGAAACTTGGTAGGCGGCCTACCGACAACATAACAACACCGCATGCCATCTTTCAACCCATTACGAGAACATTTCCCGGCCACTTATAAAAATACAATTTCGGACATGCTGCAGGCGCGTGTGAGTGTGGTTGACCTCAGAATGGACAACGGAGAGAATGGAGAGACCCGGACAGATGCAAGTTTTGAAAACATGATGATGCAATGCACATGATGACATGGCAAGAAGCAACATGCAAGCAAATGACATGGCAAAGACAGCGAATAACTGGAAGACACCTGGCGCAACGGACTCAGGGCGTCACATTGGACCGCATCGTCGAGCTCGTCAACGTCGCGGGTGGCTCTCCTGCTCCATCCCTCTCGCAGCCTTGCCCGTCCCCGCTGCGGGCGATGTGGCTCATGGAGCGCCTCCGCCACCTCTGCACCAAGATGGCGCCCTCGCGCCGAGACATGAGGCTCTTGGAGCGCCTCCGCCTCCTCCGCGTTAAGACGGCTTCCTCGCTCCAAGATGTGCGGTCCCACGGCGTGATCCACCGCGCCGTGTGCCCACGCATCAAGAAAGAAGCTGCCAAGAGGTTCCCCGTTCGCAAAAAATGCTCCACCTCTCCCAGCACCGCCACGTCAGGATCGCTTGCCACGGCAGGGCCATGCGCCACTTGCCGTGGCGGCGCAGGGGCACCAAGATCAAGCTCCGCCTCCACGATGGGCCCCGATGGCCACGACAGGCTGCCGCGCCTTCACTCCTAAGCTGCGTATCGTCGTCTGGCCAGGCAAGTTTGAGCCGGATCTGCCTCCTTGCTATGACGGCACCCCCGACCCTGCGGCGTTCTTGCAGCTCTATGAGCTGAGCATCGAGGCGACCAACGGCGACGAGAAGGTCACGGCGAACTGGTTTCCCATGGCTCTCAAGGACGGCGCTCGCTCATGGCTCCTGAACCTGCCCCCGGGCTCGATCTCCTCTTGGGATGAGATGCGCGACCACTTTGTCGCCAACTTCCAGGGAACTCGCAACCGCCCCCCGACCGCGGGTGACCTGCGCCGCATCAAGCAACAGCTGGGAGGGACCCTGCAGAAATACATCCAGCGCTTCAACAATGTGCGCCTCAAGATCCCCAAGGTGACAGAAGAGGCCGTCATCTCAGCATTTTCCGATGGTGTTCGCAACATCAAGATGAAGGAGGATCTCACCATCCATTAGGAGCTATGCATGACTTTGGAGCTGTTCAACATAGCAACCAAGTGCGTAATAGCTGAGGAGGGGTGTCGGTGTCAAAACCGGCGGATCTCGGGTAGGGGGTCCCGAACTGTGCGTCTAGGCCGGATGGTAACAGGAGGCAAGGAACACGAAGTTTTACCCAGGTTCGGGCCCTCTTGATGGAGGTAAAACCCTACGTCCTGCTTGATTAATATTGATGATATGGGTAGTACAAGAGTAGATCTACAACGAGATCGGAGAGGCTAAATCCTAGAAGCTAGCCTATCGTATGATTGTTGTTCTGTATGTTGTCCTACGGACTAAAACCCTCCGGTTTATATAGACACCGGAGAGGGTTAGGGTAACACAAAGTCGATTACAATGGTAGGAGATCCACATATCCGTATCGCCAAGCTTGCCTTCCACGCCAAGGAAAGTCCCTCCCGGACACGGGACAAAGTATTTAATCTTGTATCTTCATAGTCCGGGAGTCCGACTGAAGGTATAGTCCGGCCATCCGGACACCCCCTAATCCAGGACTCCCTCAGTAGCCCCTGAACCAGGCTTCAATGACGACGAGTCCGACACGCAGATTGTCTTCGGCATTGCAAGGCGGGTTCCTCCTCCAAGTACTTCATATTTTGAACACAAAGATAGTGTCCGGCTCTGCAAAATAAGTTTCCACATATTGCCGTAGAGAGAATAATATTTACACAAATCTAATCTGCTGACGTATTCCGTAGTGTGACATCGCACCACGGCTAAGCCTTTATTCGAATCATTTTATTGTCCCACCTCAGCGTGTCATGCGAGGCGGTTTCCTTGGCACGTCTCGTCGAAGCAGAGATCGTGTCCCCTTATTCCGGGATTCTCATCAATATGGGCGTGGGTATCCCAACCGCTTCTAGGACTCCTAGACTGTAGGCAAGTCCAAACGTCCACGGAGGGGACGCTTGATATTCACCCTCTTTATAAAGGGACAAGGCTTTTATTTTTTTCCCTCCCGTGCTCAATCGAATCCTTCCGCCACCTCAAGCTCAAACACCCAAAGTTCAGGTCAGGTGCTCCGAACCTTCAATCATGTCCGGATCTAGCCTTCAAGGCCGATGGATGCCTTCCTCCGTCACGGAAGAAGACATCAAAAAGTTGAGGGAGGCCAGATATCTGACCGCCGAGGTTTTGCATCGGCTGCCTGCCCGAGGGCAGGCCGTCCCCTCTCCCGAACCCAACAAGAACGTCGTGTTCGTCTCCCACTTCCTCCGAGGTCTAGGCCTTGCTCTGGATCCTTTCGTCAGGGGTTTGATGTTTTATTACGGGCTAGATTTCCATGATCTAGCTCCGGACTCCTTTCTTCATATCACGACATTTATTGTCATGTGTGAGGCCTTCCTCTGAGTTACCCATCACTTTGGCCTGTGGCTCAAGACCTTTGAAGTAAATCCGAAGATGATCGAGGGGCAACATGCAGCATGCGGAGGTGCATCAATATGCAAGATGACGGGAGCTCCATGGCCCAAAGGTTCCATTCCAGAGGTGTCTGAATTGTGGCAACAGGAGTGGTTCTACATCACGGCTCCTAGAAGTGCCAAGTGGGTGGCCGCCCCTGTTTTCTGCTCGGGCCCTCCACCACAACTGATGTCATGGATCAGCAGAGGTCTGAGCTGGGGTCCAGCCAAGGACGTGCCTATACTGCAAAGCCGCATTTGAGATCTCTTCAATGGAGATTTTAGTTTGGTTGCGGTAATACAAGTTATGCTGGTTCGTCAAGTCCAGCCTTACAAACGCCGGCCCCTTCGCTTGTGGGAGTTCAATCCCGAGGGACCGCGTGTCATTCAAAATTTCCTCGGCCTGACGCACGAGGAGATGTACAAGTCATTCTTCGGACCTCAGGTAGAGTGTCCGGAAATCACCGAGGACGTGGCCCTGAGCAGTAACCGCACCGCCAAACAGGTAAGGAATCTTCCGGCCAAACATACTATCTCTCATTTGTTACGAAGTTATTTCTGAGAGTTTGCTTTTTGACCAGGACTGGCTAACAAAGGCGAAGTTGATTCGGTGTTCAGCCCCCCTCCCTGAGGGTTTGGACAATCCGGTATTGGAAAAGATGCTCTAGGTCGCACCTTGCCCGGAGCCCTTGAAGGAAGATACTGGGGAGGATAATACGGGCGGACGCGGGCCCCCAATGCTGCCCATTCTAACCGAGGGAGCGAGCGTCTCCATGAAGGAAGACGACTGAAGGAGGAAAAGGACTGCGCCCGGGGATTCGGAAGCCAAAGCTTCCAAACGGGAGAAGAAGTCTCCCACAGAGGGTCCTACCTTGGGGGGTGCTTTTGCCGCACAAAGTCCGTGGGGGGATCAATTCTCCAGTGAGTCGTAAGTGACCTGAAATACTTTAATAGTATAGGTATGCCACCGCATATATCTTTGTAGTTCGGGCCTTAGCCCCTCTCGAATGAGCTCGTCTTCGGGGGATCTTCTTCCAGAGATGATGGAGAGCGAAACGCCTCCTCCGGACTCCTCCGCTCTGGAAGCGGGCGACCCCGAAGTGTCGTCGCGGAGGGCCTCTCCGAGTTCGGTGAGGCCAGAAGATAATCCCATTGACCCCCGAAGCTCCCAGTGTCTGGCTCCCGAAGAGAGCAGACAAAAGAATCCGGCACCGTCTGGTGTGCGATCGGATGTTCTGAGGGAGTTGGTGGGGCGAGCGGCCATCTCAGATGTACACCGTATGCTGATGAATACGGTGATGGAGAGAATCTCGTCCGCCGAAAGCGGATTGCATGAAGCTTTTATGAGTCTACTGACAGGCTTTGAGGTACATAAAATAATGTATGATAGGTGTGCCCTGTGTAGATAGTAGCCCCTGAGACTCTGGTTGTCATCGGAAACGACGACGAACAGAGGATCATATTCCCAGGTAATAACCATACTGCCTCTATGTGCAGGTGATGGAAGCTCCGATGGCTAGCCAGACTAGTGAGTTTTCCCATTTAAAACGGCAGTTGGATGCGGCAGACGCCGACATCGAGCTTGTTAACAAAAGGCTTGACGAGGCACAGGGTAAGTGTCATTATCTGGTAAACGCCACATAGTAAGAGCAACATGATGCCAGTATCTTTAATATCTTGTGACTGCAGATGGAGCTCCCACTGTTGAAGCCTTGCGGGCAGAACTTGCCCGAGCCAAGGAACAAGCGAGGTTTTGTAATGCGGCTGCTTTGAAGGCGGCCCAAGAGTTGAAAGCCGAGAAGGCTGCGCATGGTGAGAGCCGAGATAAGATGGCCAAGATGGCCATAGAATTAAAAGCGGCCGCCGACCGTTGCCGGGTTCTTGAAAAGGAAAACCTACCGAAGGCATCGGACCTTGAGAAGGCTGCTTTGACGAGAAAAGACATCCGCTCTGCTATGAGGGCGAAGAAGGAGGAGCTGTGGGAAGCCGGGGATATTGTAGCTGGGAAATCCTTTATGTTGCGGAGGAAGTTCGGAGATCCACGGTATGCCCCTCTGGATCGGCTGTGCAGTTCGGAGGATGTGTATATGGATTTGGCAGCGAGCGTTGCCGATGCGGCCAAGTACTTCCAGGGTCAGATGGACCGTGGAGTAGACCAGTTGTTTTGGAGACAATTCCATTCTCCCGAGCGTCCGCTTTCATTGACTGACCAATTAGCCAAATGGGCCAAACTGAATAGGTTGTCCGGACTCGCCATGAGGTCTGTTGTGGATCAGCTATGGCCGGAAAGGCCAAAACCGAACAGCTATTTCAGCTTGGTGCAGCAGTTCCTTGGCGTGGTGCCGCGCATTAATGCGATGAAGAGGTCGGCGTGCATAGAGGGCTCACGGATGGCCTTTGCCCGGTGTAAAGCATACTGGGCGGAGATGGATGCTACCACTGTTGCAGCGCGGGATTCGGCCATAGGCCGAATGGCTACTGAGCACTACTTTGAAGAAGTTCTTGAGGGTGCTCGTTTGATAGAGACCCAGTGCTCAAAAATATTATGTTTGAGTGATATGTAATCTCATTGTAAGCAAAATGCTTTTATAAATTTTTATAAGGATATTTTTATACTTTTGCCTGAAAGTATTATGATGCCTCCTAGGCGGCCGTTTATGTATACATGTGTATAACCTGAAAGATTGCAGCCGTCGGCTTCAACCCCCACGCATATAATGCAGAGGTGCTCACAAAAAAGACGCATTCACACTTAACCCAACGTCTTGGTCCTATTAAGGAGGTGATAGCGGAGCGAGTGAGGCAACCGGACTATAATGCTTTAGCACTTTCACTTAGCCATAGGAGTTTGACAGTCGGGCTACTAGATAGCCCCTGGTGGCTCCGCACTCTCCCGATCCGGGGTGCGTACATGCCTGGCCGGAAAACGGCCCTTCGTTAAGGCGGAGGAATTCTAACATTCCAACAGGTCATCGACTGGTTGACCAGTCTCACGCTATATCATGACAGTCAGTTTTCGGCTTTCTCTACTGAGGTGCTCGTCCGGATGAACCAAGGCACAATCGCAGTAGTTCTCCTGGTGCTACCTTAGCCGGTAAAGCGGAACGTAAGGCACGAAAACACAGGAGCCGGGCAAACCCAACATTTTACCAAAGACAATGATTTGGAGCTGATGCATATAGGGCCAAACTCGCGACGCCGAACACTCCCTAAGGTATTCGGTCTTTGTGGTATAAACCGGGCCTAAATAATGGCCTTTGTAAGAAGCCCCTTGTGTCCAGGTACGTGCATTGTTCTGGCGTGGCCACATGCCAAGACGTCAGCATCCTTCTCAACGGTGGATATGTATCAACAAGAGATAGTAAAAAAGGTTTACGCAGGGTCTTAATCTAAAAAGAATCCTTGGAGCGGGTCCCTGCTACACGTCTGCGCCTGTGTCTCCATTGTGCCGTATTCTGGACGGGTGTAGCACGATGATCGTCTGTAAAAGAGAGGAATTTAGGTGAAAAAGTTGTCGTGCAAAAAGATAGTTTTTAAAGAAACCATGTATAATTCAAGATGAGAAAAAATTGCCACTTGTCTGCGCACGTTGAGCCCCTTGTATTGACAAATAGGGGTGTGACCATTTGTTCGGTATAAATAGCGGCGCCGGACTTGATGAGTTGTGTCTGAGGTCTTGACAACCTATTGGATGCTTTCGCTGGTCCGGGCGCCTTTAGTGTGCGGCTGCCAAGGCAGCCGCACTCTCTTCGGCGCGCAGAGATCACTTGATATTTCCGTTCACTGAAATGATGCCACGTGGACCGGGCATCTTGAGTGTGAGGGAGGCGTAGTGTGGTATTGCATTAAAGCGAGCGAAAGCTTCGCATCCGAGCAGGGCTTGATAGCCACTTTGGAACGGGGCGATGTGGAAGGTTAAATGCTCGCGACGGAAGTTATCGGGGGAGCCGAATATAACTTGTAGTAGGAGGGAGCCCGTACAACGAGCCCCTGGGCCTGGCGTTACTCCTTTAAAGGTAGTATTGCTATGGCGAATTTTTGTTGGGTCTAACCCCATCCCGCGGATTGTATCCTGATATATTAGGTTTAGATTGATGCCACCGTCCATCAAGACTCGTGTGAAGTGATATCCGCCAATTACTGGGTCTAATACGAGGGCAGCCCATCCTGCACGTCGGATAGTTGCTGAGTAATCGCGATGGTCGAAAGTGATCTATTGAGACGACCAGTGGCAGGACTTCACGGTGATAGGCACTTGGGTATATTTTCCTGGGAGTGCCGCGTTGTTTTTTCCCTTGATCATGTGTAACACATTTACTGTTTTGACTTCTAGTGGAAATTTCTTTTGTTCCCCAGTGTCTTGCATGGGAGGCTCGTCCTCGTCTTCACTTGGTGTATCCTCCCCTTGTGTACGGCGTTGAGCTTGCCGGACTGCTTGAAGACCCAACATTCTCTGTGGGTATGATTAGGAGGTTTACCAGGGGTACTATGGATCTGACATACTTGGTCCAGAATTTTGTTGAGGCTGGACAGTTCATCCCTGGTGCCTATAGAGGGCGGCTTTTGCTGACCTGGCCGAGAGCTTTTGAATCCGGCGTTTACTGCTGTGCCCTTCGTGTTGTCTTCTTTATTCCGGCGTTTGTTAGTGTTGTTGCGCCGTGATTTCCCGTTTCCATCTCTAACTTCAGATGTACTGGGGTCGTTGGTGCTGCATCTAGCTAGCCAGCTGTCCTCACCCGCGCAAAAGCGGGTCATGAGGCTTGTTAATGCGGCCATCGTTCTCGGCTTATTTTGGCTGAGGTGTCTGGCGAGCCATTCGTCACGGACGCTATGCTTAAAAGCTGCCAAGGCTTCGGTCGCCGGACAGTCGACAATCTGGTTCTTTTTAGTAAGAAACCTGTTCCAAAGCTTTCGGGCTGACTCTCCGGGCTATTGAGTTATATTACTCAAATCGTCCGCATCTGGAGGTCGGACATAAGTCCCTTGAAAATTTGCCCGAAAGGCGTCTTCGAGCTCTTCCCAACTTCCAATGGAGCTTTCGGGGAGGCCTTTAAGCCAGTGACGAGCTGGCCCTTTGAGCTTGAGGGGTAAGTACTTGATGGCGTGGAGATCATCTCCTCGAGCCATATGGATATGAAGGATGTAGTCCTCAATCCAGACCCCAGGGTCTGTTGTTCCATCGTATGTCTCTATGTTTACGGGTTTGAATCCCTCTGGAAATTCATGGTCCAGCACCTCATCGGTGAAACATAGGGGGTGTGCGGCACCCTTGTGGCTGGGTGTACCGCGTTGTTCGGATTTTAGTGTGTTGCATTGTATTCTATGGCGCGCTTGCGTGGTCCATAGATGGACCTTGTTGCGCCGTCCTTTGGGTGCGAGCCCTCGCATGGGTCGCGTGTTGTATTGTGAGTGGCGTTGTATGCCGCTCTGTGTTGGTAGAGGGGTCATCTATCCGGCCAGGTGGCTGCTTTGATATTTGTTTGTGGGGGGTCTGAGGCCTCCGCATCGAATTCAGGTAGCAGCTTCCGCTTTGGGTAGCTCTTGGAGGGGCGACTGTCGCCGTACCTCGCTGCTGTGTTGAGTATTTTACTCCATCTGATTTGGAGAGTGTCTTGCGCAGCCTTGAGCCTTTGCTTCTGCTTTTTAAGACTCCTCGCGGTGGCAACAAGCCTTTTACGGGCATTCTGCTGCTCCGGGTGCCTGTCCGGCGTTATGTCGTCCGGACCATTATCCTTGATAGAATTTATTTGTTCGGTTTGATTATCCGGATTGTCGTTGTCCGGCAGCGGTTCGCCCTGCTCCTGCGCTGGGTCTGTGTGATCGTTATTTCTGTCGAGGCGGGATTTGGAGCGGCTCTTGCGTCGCCGCTTTGACTGCTTCTCGAGGGAACAAGCCTTCGGTGCATCCTTCCGCTCCTCGTCGTCATCTTTTGGTGCGTCCACCATGTATACGTCATATGATGAGGTGGCTTTCCAGGGCCCAATAGGCCCTGGTTCTTCACCGTCTCCTGCATCGGCATCCATACCGTCGATGTCTTCGGAGTCGAAGTCGAGCATGTCGGTTAAATCGTCGACAGTGGCTACAAAGTGGGTGGTGGGTGGGCTTTGAATTTCTTCATCGTCCGTATCCCAACCTTGCCGACCGTAGTCCGGCCAGGGCTCTCCTGATAAAGAGAGAGACTTTAGTGTCTTCAGAATATCGCCGAAAGGCGGGTGCTGAAAGATGTCCGCGGCAGTAAATTCCATGATCGGCGCCCAATCGGATTCGATCGGCAGGGGCGCGGAGGGTTCGGAGTCCGGAGAGGAGTCCGACTCCTTGGAGTCACAAGTCTCGCGGAGTGCGGGGCTGGTGTTCGGCTCGGTCGCTGTTGGGATCGCAGCCCGCGGGCGGCATCCAACCACCCATCCTCGATCGGCACAGTTGGCTCCAAATTAAGGGTCGAAGCCGATGTGGGTGCGGCCTCCAGGGCACTGTTCGGCGGCAGAGCTAGATCATGCTCGTCGTGACAGTGCGGCGTGCTAGGCAGTATCTCGAATCCGTCGAAGATCACGTCCCCGCGGATGTCAGCCGTGTAGTTTAAACTTCCAAATCTGACCTAACGGCCAGGGGCATAGCTTTCGATCTGCTCCAGATGGCCAAGTGAATTGGCCCGTAGTGCGAAGTCCGAGGAGGAAGGTCTCACCCTGGACTGCATCGCTATTGATGATCGTAGGAGCCATCAAGCCTAACGGCGACGACACAAAGGAACTCTCAATGAAAGCACCAATGTCGGTGTCAAAACCGGCGGATCTCGGGTAGGGGGTCCCGAACTGTGCGTCTAGGCCGGATGGTAACAGGAGGCAAGGGACACGAAGTTTTACACAGGTTCGGGCCCTCTTGATGGAGGTAAAACCCTACGTCCTGCTTGATTAATATTGATGATATGGGTAGTACAAGAGTAGATCTACCACGAGATCGGAGAGGCTAAACCCAAGAAGCTAGCCTATGGTATGATTGTTGTTCTGTATGTTTTCGTATGGACTAAAATCCTCCGGTTTATATAGACACCGGAGAGGGTTAGGGTTACACAAAGTCGGTTACAATGGTAGGAGATCCACATATCCGTATCGCCAAGCTTGCCTTCCACGCCAAGGAAAGTCCGGGACGAAGTATTTAATCTTGTATCTTCATAGTCCGGGAGTCCGGCTGAAGGTATAGTCCGGCAATCCGGACACCCCCTAATCCAGGACTCCCTCAAGGGGCGCCTCTCCCTCCTCGAGCTCCCCACTGCGGATCCAGAGGAGAAGAAGGCCAATGTCAAGGACATGAAGCGCAAGGGGGCGGCCGTACTTGCGGCAGAGCCAGACACAAAGCGTGGCCGAGATCTTCCCGAGTCGTCCAAGGGCAGCCGTATGTTCTGCGCCTTCCACAAGGTGCATAGCCATGACCCCAACGATTGTCAAGAGCTCAGGGCCATTCGAGATGGACGCTTCGGTCAATGCCTCGAGCGCAATGACCGGGGCTATGACCGAGGAGGTGGACGAGGTGGAGGACGTTGGGACGATCGCGGGCCCCGCCAGGAGTGGCGCGACCAGCCTCGCTAGGACCGCTGGCAGGACCAGCCTCGTGAGGGCGCCTGGAGGGACCAGCCTCGCGAGGATCATCCTCAGGGCAACCTTGGTCTCCCTCCGCTACCGCCGCCACCAAGGAGGAACGATGACCAACAACAGGACGAAGGGGCTGGGGGCATCCAGGAGCCACGTGCCATCGCCAGCATCTTGGGTGGCGCTCAGGCCATAGCTTCCCAGCGCATCTTCAAGCAGTTCTCTCGCGAGGTGAATGCAGCCCTCCCCAAGCTCGAGGCAACGCGCCCGCTCAGATGGTACAACTAAGCCATCACCTTTAGCTCGGCGGACCAGCTCAAATGTGCGGCAACCGCCGGAGTCCTCCCGATGCTCTGTTCACCCGTCATCAGCAATGTCCAAGTCACCAAGACTCTCAGCGACGGCGGCGCAGGGCTCAGTGTCCTGTCCGTCGAGACGTTCGACAGCCTTCAAGTTCCATAAGATCAGCTCTAGCCCACCAAGCCTTTCTCAGGAGTGACTGACGGCTCCACCACCCCGATAGGGCTAGTTCATCTCCCTGTCACCTTCGGTCAGCGCGACAACCACCACACCGAGCTCGTCGACATCGACGTCGCCCACCTACGCCTGCCGTACAATGCCATCCTCGGGTACCCAGCGCTAGCCAAATTCATGGCAGTCACCCACCATGGCTACAACATCCTCAAGATGCCGGGAAGCGGCGGAATCATCACAGTCCCCTGTGAAAAAAGAGACGTGGTGTGCTCCCTCGTGCGCACCTTCCAAGCTGCATCAATCGAAGACCCTGACAGCGCAGGTGTGCAGTACCCTCCTAAGGCCAACCCCAAGAAAAAGAAGCAGCTACTCCGCACTGAACCTCAGGGGTGCGGCGCCTCCAGCGGCGCCACCTCAGGATCGGCGCCCGTGCCTGGGGCGCCTCCCAACCTCGCATAGGGAGGCGCGCCCGATGCCATCCTCGGGCAGGGATCGGGGGCTCTCTTCTGGAGGGCCTCAGACCTGGCCAACGTCATGAGGGAGGCGCTCGGTCACTGCGTGGAGGCGTGCTTCGCGGCACGTTTCCCTCTGGAGGGCACCAGGCGAGGAGCGCCCGACGCTTAGGAGTTCATCGTCAAGACCACTCAGGGGCTTCATGAAGCAAGAGCAATACGCGTCGACCGCCGCCCACCTGGCGCTGCTCCCCAGGCGAGGGTGGCGAGCTGCGCGTCTGCATCGAAATCCCAGGGCCCAATAGGCCCGCATCCGAGGAGCGCTTCTGACCTTCGCATGCTGGCCGGTGTGAGGGTCCACCTCACAACTACGTTCGCATGCCGTTTGGCCTACCAAGTGTGGCAGCCGCCTTCCAGCGCGATCTGCGGAGCATCTTGGCAGGTCAGGAGGCCAGGCACCACGCAGTCCTTGCGGAGACGGAGACGGTGCTCAGAAGGCCACCTAAGACTCCAGAGCCTCCTAAGGCCCTGGGCCTCGACGGCTCGTGAGGAGCAATTTCTTCGCCACACATCTTCAGCTACCCAAACACTCCTTCAACAACCAAACCAGGTGACATTTTCCAAGTTTATTTAGCCGGGAGCGCCCCCTGGGCTTCATCATTCCCATGCCGCGTGGGTCTGTCCCTGCGGCATGTATCCACTTGCATCCTTAGTTCACCCTGTTAGGGGCGCCCCTCGGGCTGCATCATCCCCAAGCCTCTCGGGTCCAACCCAATGGCGTGCGTTGTTCTTGCATTTACCTAAACTAGTTCGCTTTTCATGCATAATCTATCTGTGGTCATCACTGCCTGCTTGATTATCGCCTGCCACGGGAACCTCTCATGCCGGCACGGCGCTTGTGCTCGGGTCTGTCCCTGCAATGCTGACAAATCTGAGCGGTCGAGCTCTGGCTCGCGACACACCCGCGCAAGTCATCTCACCAGACCCTTAGTGCCTTCACCTCCTTGTGAAGCAACCAGTGGCGGACTAGCAATCACCATGGCAATTTGTGCCTTCCTTGCGCTAACTTGCAGGAACCTCCTGAGGACTACAGCGGGCGGTACCGCGGGCTCTCTCTCTCTCTTCTCCCATGCAATTCGCTTCCGCGTTAAAAGGGGGGCTCCTGAGCATCGTGACTCAAGAGCTCTTACTGGCTCTCCAGCCCTCACCCCCTGACCTTGACCACGGCATCACGACCTGGCATGCCAGCGGCGGCTGAGCTCGCTCGAGGGCCGAGACCTGAGGATGTAGAGCACACAGAATAGCATGGAGAAGAGGGGGAGGGTCCCATGGGCTTAACCTAGCTACCCAACAGCGGCCGACACACAAGTCTGGCGCAACACGAGGAACCAGCTCCGGAATGCCAAGATAAGTCTTGCACCTGGATCGACCCAGCGGTGTGGCATAAGATACCCGCTTTTCGTTGCCCCGCTGCAGCAACGTCGCCTCCCTTTCCTGCCTCTCAGTAGTTGCTTGGGCGCTAAAGGAGACTGTCAGTGTCAAAACTAGCGGATCTCGGGTAGGGGGTCCCGAACTGTGCGTCTAAGGCGGATGGTAACAGGAGGCGGGGGACACAATGTCTACCCAGGTTCGGGCCCTCTCGATGGAGGTAATACCCTACTTCCTGCTTGATTGATCTTGATGATTTGAGTGTTACAAGAGTTGATCTACCTCGAGATCATATGTTGTGGTCTAAACCCTATAGGTATGATGAGTAATATCATAATCATCTATTGACTAGCCTGGCCTCGGCTTATATAACATACCAGAGGCCTAGGATAACAAGAGTCCTAGTTGAATACGTCGGTGGATAGGAGTCCTTGTATTGATCACCAAGTCTTGTGGAATCTTCCTCGTATATGTCTTCGGCTGTCCGAACTGTCCCATGAGTAACCGGCCATGGGGGTCCTCGGCCCAATCCAACTGATCGGGAGACGATGTGGTGAGTACCCCCTAGTCCAGGACACCGTCAGTAGTCCCCTGAACCGGTCTTCAAGTTGGGGACGCTCCTCGGTTCTTCCGAACTGTTCTTCGTCTTCGGTCATCGGTCTTGAAAACTGGTTCAACAAATCTTCCCATCTTCTATCTTGAGGATTGCCGAGCTAAATCTAAAGATCTAACACGTCGGGTATCCGGGGAGCCCTTTAAGTCTTCCGCCTTTATCAATGCCTTGTTATTTCTATGCCACACCTCGGGTTTGAAGTTGTTCCCGGGCGGCAGCGTCCTCTTGCGTCCGAGCTCCAACTCCGGATTGCATTCGAGGTATCTTTTGCAGCCGAGCACCAACACCGGACCGCTTCCGAGCTCTAACGCCGAAATGTATTCGAGCTCCAACGCTGGACTATGTATCCGAGCTCCAACGCCGGACTGTATCCGAGGTGTCATAAATCACCTTGGTTCAAAGAAGTTGAAGGAATTTAGCCGAGCTTTAATGCCGGAAATGCCCTCTATGGAGCCAGCCACTAGCGCCGGAGCTTTATGCCGGACTGCTTCCGAGGTGGTGCACCACCCCGACTGTGGGCCGATTTTTTGTCAGTAATTTTGATTGGTGCAATTTATTCTCTGCTGAGATATATAGCAAGTAGCCCTCAAGGTGTGTATCTGTCTAAAACCCGAGATGCACCTGAAGGATGACATAAGACCGCTGATCCCAATAGCCGCTGAGACTTAGGTTGATTTGGAAAATCGCCCTGAGGATCAACTCCTAGCTCGGCAGAATACTTCGGGACAAAAAAGCGGTGTGCAAAGTCCTTGAGACTCAGGTTGGGTGCGACTGACCAATCCTGAGGATTATAATCTCCTCAAAAGCTATATTGCACTTAAATTTTCTGCAGTGGATTGCCAACGCAGTAGCCCCCAAGACATTGGTCAGGTGGCAATACCAGATCATAGGATCGATGTGCCCCTTAATATTTATAAATAATGAGCGGGATCCCAGTAGCCCCCGAGCCTTAATGCGGGCACGGGTGGCCGAATTAAGGATCAATATCCATCATAAAATCACAAATTATGTGCAGTGACTCTATGTATCCAAGGACGTTACATCATTAATGCTTGGATCCGCATTGTACAAAACTTTGTTGACCGACCATCAGCTTCCACCTCCTCGGCCAGTAGCCAAGGAGTGTTTGTCCTACTTTATAAAGCCTTTATGAGGGCAAAGATTTACGACAAAAAAGGCAATCTAGCCATACGGTTTTATGAACAAAGGTACGCAGAGAGATATGTTATATTACTGTTTTACATAAGAAATGTCTTCCAAAGAAAATAGTCCCGCTATCGGTTCCTTTCTTTGAGTTGTCATGCTAAGCATGGTAATGAAACCTCAGCTCTAATGTAAGAGCAAAATATTGAGGATTTAGTTTGGGAGGCCAGTTACTAGCCCCCGGTAGTGTTCGACGACAGTCGAGGTCAAGCCGTAAAAACTTCGGCCAATGTTATGAATGGCCCGTCATTTAACACAGTCATCGGATCGCTGACCAGTTTACGCTTATTGTGACAGTCAGTTTTCGGCTTTCTCCACTGAGGTGCTTAACCATGTGAGCTGGAAGCAAAATCGCAGTGGTTCTCCGTTTGCACACCTAGCCGAACAAAACGGAACGTAGGAGGCAAGCGCAGGATCCGTGCAACCCAACTATTGACCAAAGACACAATTCGAAACCGATGCATATATAGCAATATGCGAGAATGTTTTGGCCAATCTCTAAAGGTGTCCGGCGTTGCACTGCGAGACTTGTGCTGAAAACACACAAATAGTCTGAAAGTGCCATAAGCTTGGAAAACCAAAAAAACGTCAGTAAAAACTTGACGTCCGAACAAGATCAAGTGTCCGGTGCCAATCCGAAAATTGGAAAGAAAAAAATTGTGCTTCTGTCGTGCTTTAACATGACACATCCGATCTCAAGACTTCACGCGGGTCAGCCTACGGCTTCAAGCTCCTTATCCCAAAGGCGGAGTACTTCTCCGAGGTCAGCTTAGCAAACTACACTCAAGCGGCGTTCAGAGAGAAGACGGGCTATCCGACTATTGACCATAAACTCGAGTCGAAAAAGGAGCGGTAGAAAAAGACTTTGCAATGACCAAGAAGAAAATACATTTACTATAAAACAGCTCATGTAAATTTTAAGAGCCCCCAAGTGACTTGGGTAAAAGAATTTTATGTATAAAGAATGTATGTACCGAAGTACTTATATCATATCTGCATTCACCTGTACTTTAAACGCGTCTTAACCGACCGTCGGCTTCTCCCTCTTCGGCCAAGGGCCGAAAAGTGTCATGTACTCCACCTGTCGAGAGTATCGACGGTGTTTCCGATGGCCAGGCAATCAGGCCATAAGGCTGTAACAGACAAAGCACGCTCAGGGAACTTATGCTATATTACTAACGAAGTGTAAGAAGCATCTTCGAAGAAAATAGTACCCTCACTGATACCTTTCTTTGGTGCTCATTATTACTATGAGACTTGTGCAATAGATTTTTTGTACTCATGAGTTCCGTTGTGTGCCGACCATGATTGAAAACAATAAGAGCGCTAGCTTTCGGCTTCACCCAGTCTGAGGTCAGAGCTCGGATGACCCGATTGGGACAATCGCAGAGGTGATCCCTTTACTCCCTAGCTGAACAATCGGGACGTAGGGGTAAGCACAGGAGCCAGGCAACCTGGTGCATATTGTGGCGTAATACACGAAGAAGGAATGAAGCCGTACAAGTATAATCATATGCAAGAGGAAAAGCTTCATGAATGAATCCCCAAGTAAATGGGGTATTTGAATTTGTGCGTCACATACGAAATTTTGACAAGGAAGTATGACGCTTGGTCGAACCGGGAAGAAAAATAATTTAAAACCGAAAGTTTTTGAGCATGAAAGTGGCTTAGCTTGTTAATGTGTTCGGCATTGATGACGCGGTCCAAGCTTGATGCAGGACAAGGTTCCATCCCCCAAGCCAGTCCCAAGGTGGCGGGGCGAAGAGCACAGCACTCCGAAGTGGTGGCATAGCACGACCAAAGCGGGCCGGTAGAGTGACACCGAAGCCCCCGGTGCGGGTTAATGAAGTGTTCACGAAACCTCCTGTCCAGCCGAGGAGACAACACTACCCAACTCGATTCATTTACCTGTGCACAAAAAATAGTGCAAACCGGAGATAGTGGAAATAATGATGAATAAAATTGTTGCATAATAAATAATTTATGCAAAGTCAACAATAAAAGAAGTATGCCTGCGCCGAACACTCGGTGACGTAGAGCTCTCTCGGCGATGCCGAAGTCCCCGAGGCAACCAAACACGTCGGTATGGCAACACGACAAACAAGGTGATCACGCAAGCCGATTTATGCCAATTTGAGACAGCGACGTTGGCTTGCCGAAGCGACCACGTAACGCAGTCGAAGTCGATCACCTACACGCATAAAATAGTGCGGTCCAAAAAGAATAATATATATATATATAATCCTTTCATAATTGCTTTGTCCAAAAATAATTTATTTAAAGAGATGTGGCCTGGCGCCGAAGTCAATGTTGATGCAGAGCGTCGGCATGACGCGATGAAGGCGTGGTAAAAGACCGAATTCACATGTCGGTCCGAGTTTCGGATTCGACGTTTGCCGGACTATATACGGAAACTGACCGTACCACCGCATGACCGTCGATAATGCGGCCGGCATTTGACAGGCCTACGTAGAGATGATGGGTCAAACCGGAGTAATAATTCTTTGGGGAGAATAGACCCAAACAAGCAAAAATTACTGGGATAAATAGCACCTGGTTTATTTATTGTAACAATCCAAAGAAAGTAGACACCCAACAATGGGACTCGATCTGCACACCCATTGCCTGATGGGAGACAAAGCCCTCGGTCCAGCTAATCGTGACGAAGTTGGTCGGCTGGTGACGCCAAAGTCACCGGAGTAGGTTGATCAAGAGATGATGAAGCCCCCGGTCTAGCCAAGGTGTTGGAGCGGCTCGGCGAAGAGATGCCAGAGTCTACCTATCAGCCGATGTGTCGAAACAGGTCGGCGTGTTTGATGATGATTCAAAGAAGAGGCAGCATGGAGATGCCGACGTAGGTCAAGACTTGTGATGCGATCGACGCTTGCTTGATGAAGCTACCGCGTGGAGATGCCGGTGTGCCCGCTCCGTGTAATCCGTGGGGTAGCAACGTTGATGATGATTTATCCTTCGCGATGCCGAACTCTTGTTCGGCTTGCCGAGATGATGATCGATGGAGTTGAGCTCGGCTCGATAAAGCGGCGACGTGTCTAGCACAGGTCGGCAGCCGTGGAGCAATACTGCCGGACTGGTTTGACACCAGCGTGATGGTGAAGATTACCTCAGAGGAGGCTTAAAATTTTATGGGTACATGTTTAAAAACAACGCGCAATACCCTAAAAAAATTCCTTCAATATGGATGTCCGATATCACGTTCATGAAGAAACATGAACTCGGGCCGGATTCGTATTCGCGCAGAAAACGGATCCGAAAATCATTGCGCTCATAGGAGGTTTCCCGGAGTTTGAACGGCCGGATCGAGCTGAAATTTTGAGGGGTGGAGATATGGGAATTCCGCACCCGATCAACGGTTGGATCTTCCAAAGGACATCCGAGCTAGATGTTGGACGCCACGCTCCAAACTCGTCCAGATTCCCGTCCAGATTCGAAACGGCTCCGGTATATCATAGATTGCCAGAGATTCCTCCATTGGAACTCAATGAAATTTTGCATGGTTTTTGTAGACTCAATTACACACAATCCCACCGAAGAAATAGTCAAAGCAATACACGAGGAGGCGGTGGCGGCAGATATGAGTTCGCTTTCCAGAAAAATAGCACGGCCGCTCGAGGGCAATCTTGACGTTGAGCCCCCGAGCTCCATGGATGATTCCTCCATGATCTTGATAGAGATCGGAGTTGATGTTTGATGAAGGCCCTTGTCCGAATGTTGTGATCTGAAGATGCCAAAGATGCCGAAGTTGCCGAAGTCGCAGTTGATCTGCAGGCGAGCCATCGATCTTTTATCGAACACACAGCGGAATTCTCAATGAAAGCACCAACGTCGGTGTCAAAAGCGGCGGATCTCGAGTAGGGGGTCCCGAACTGTGCATCTAAGGCGGATGGTAATAGGAGGGGGGACACAATGTTTACCCAGGTTCGGGCCCTCTCGATGGAGATAATACCCTATTTCCTGCTTGATTGATCTTGATGATATGAGTGTTACAAGAGTTGATCTACCTCGAGATCATATGTTGTGGTCTAAACCCTATAGGTATGATGAGTAATATCATAATCATCTATTGACCAGCCTGGCCTCGGTTTATATAACATACCAGAGGCCTAGGATAGCAAGAGTCCTAGTCGAATATGTCGGTGGAGAGGAGTTCTTGTCTTGATCACCAAGTCTTGTGGAATCTTCCTCGTATATGTCTTCGGCTGTCCGAACTGGCCCATGAGTAACCGGCCATGGGGGTCCTCGGCCCAATCCAACTGATCGGGAGACGATGTGGTGAGTACCCCTAGTCTAGGACACCGTCAGAGACCTCTTGAGCATTGCGCCTCAAGAGCTCTTAGTGGACCTCGGTCCGCTCACCTCCTGGCCTTGACCATGGCATCGCGACCTGGCATACCAGCGTCGGCTGCAGCCTGCCTGGGGACCGGGACCTATTAGCGTAGAGCACTAAGATGCCGTGGGGTTGGAAAGGGGAGACCGAGCCTTAGCAGGACATGTGTTCGCAAATTTTTATAATAAGTATAATATCAACAAAAGACATTACATACCCTTTGGACGCCCCCACGGGGTCCGTTCGATTCTTCGTAGGAAACAAAAAGGAGGGAATTCCTAGGAGCCCTATCTACATGCACCGAACGTCGCCGACGTCATCATCAACAGTTGGCCAGGGGGGCGGTGCCTACCCCATCCAGATTAGCGACGGCGGCGGCCGGACGCTGCAGCCTTGCTGCGGGCCCGGCGAGAACTCGGGGGCACGTAGCTGTCGTTGCTTGTCTTCGGAGTCTCGACAAGCTCGGGAGAGTCGCTGGACCACCAGGAGTCACCACTGTCGCTGGAGGAGCTACTGGCGAGCCCAGCGGTAGGCTCGGCGTTGGCCGCTGCGCCGTCCTGACGACCCCCTTCCGGGAAGCACTCCAAGGGGCGGCCTACGTCGTCGAAGACCTTGAAAAACATCATGGAGGCGCCGTCGTACCTGAAGTGGATGGAGAGGGCACCTTCCGCACGGTAGACTCGGGCGACCTCGCCCCACCCACGAGTCATGAAGATCTTCCCAGAGGAGACGGCTTCAACCTCCGCTCCAATCACCGGGGCATCGCAGTCGGTGTGCTGCAACCAAAGCTCGAGGGGGGCCCTCAGCGGCACCTTGACGGGGAAGAACTGCGGGAAGCGAATCCAAGTGCGCGGAGGCATCGCCGCCCACAGCACGAATTCGCGCAAGGAGTCCATGACATGGACCCCTGGGGCGACGGCGTGTGTCACCGCGGCGCGACGACCATGGCCCTGGCACGGGCGGCGGCGCTCGTCGCCCCTCCCTTTGGAGCCCTCAGCTTGGGTGTAGAAAGGCAACGGATACCTAGGAGGTGGCCGCTTGTACCATGGCCGCGACACTTCCGGCCTCACGATGATGTCGCGACGATGAGACAACCTCTTCTTCGGCGGAAGTGGCTCGGGCTCGTCAAGGAGAGTCTTACCCTTCTCCGCGGCCAAGAACCTCTGTATCACCGCCATGGTCGATGCAACAAGCGATGAAGCGAGGGAGAAGAACGAGCGGGAGAAGCGAAGGAGGAGATGGGTAACTGGGGCTCCGCCCCCTCTTTCCATTTATAGCCAAGGGGAGGCCAACCGCTGGACTCCATGATCTAAGGTAATAATGATCTTTTCTACATGTAACAAGGACTCGTCAAGTCGGGCAGTTGCCGAGGCAGCGTGGGGAAGCGGAGACACTCACGTCCAATCAGTCACCACGCGCCAATCATGGCCGTAGGCTGTTGGGGCCCGCGGCGCTCCCCACTTGCCTTTTGGCTTCGCCTCGAAGCCAAGCCCGAGCACGCCTTGGGCCCGGGGGCTACTGTCGGCGTTTTGGGAACGGGGTCCCTAGACTTGCCTGCCTACGGCCCGCGGCGTGGCTCCACTAGCGGCCCTATACGGCCCATATTCACCAGCAAACACTCAAGACCCTCGCGAGGGGCCAAGCCTCGCGAGGCAGACGATGCAAGACCTCCTCAGGGTCGGCCTCACCAGGCTGGCTCACGAGGGACGGAGAGATCAAGGCAAGGGACACCTCACGAGGTTTGTGGGACGCAAGCCATGATGACTGGAGTCAGGCGAGCGCCAGCGCACAGTGTCCTCGTTTCCTCTTTGGTGCTGCAGAGGCAAGCGCATGCGAGGAGTCCCGAGGCATCAGGCAAAGGTTTCCATATCGGTGCAACAAGACCAAGACCAGCAGGATAGCACGACGGAGGTCACCATGGAGCCCAATACGGCGTCACCACCAGAGCCTTTGGCAGGCGAAGACTATCTTTTGTCAAGATAGCTTGTACTAGTTGTCCCCCTTCAAATTGGCCGTTGTGGGATCCCTTCCAGCCTAATATTTGGGAAGAGGACTCGGGCCTCAAGATATAGGACTAGCCACCACCGTAGGGAGGCATCTCATCTTGGACCGGATCCATTCCACCAAAGCCACCACACTCACCAAGCACAAGAACACCTCTCCTCAGGAGGTTGTTCTTCGCTTGTAACTGTTCATCCTCAGCTCAAGAGGCAATCCACCACACCATACTGGAGTAGGGTATTACACCACGTCGCTGGCCCGAACCAGTATAAACTCTTGTGTCTCGTGTTCTTTGGGTTCGTTGAGCTAGGCCGCGATATCATGATGTGTGCGAGCTACAGGAGGGGGGAGATCTTCATGCGCACCCCAGTGTTCGAACCTCAAGGGTTTTGCCGGAACCCTAAATCCAACAAGATGGGACCAGTGGCGACGACTCGCTGGAGGAACCCTAGCGCTGCAAGCAGGGGATCAAGGTAGAGGGAAAGGAGAGAGGCGATGCAAGCGGGCAGGGCAATGAACGCTTAAGTGTTTATTTTACTTGAGGGTCAGGTGTGACGTGGGCATGAGCAGTGGCTTTTTGAGTGTCATATAGGCAGACATTAGAGTCATTTCACTATTTCCCTTCCCTTCAATTTTTAGTGAGCTTCTACCCGAAATACCCCCTCCAAAGCGAAATAAGTTAAGCCCATGCCCATAACTCAAAAATGACTTCTTTACATCTTTTATGGCTTATTTTGACAATAAGCTCTGAAAAGGCGGAATAGAACCGACCCTTAACCTGCAATTCAATTGTGCGTGCAATGATGAATCACTCCTGCCTGCTATAGTGTACATTTAGGCATCATCATACATGGCATAACCTAATACATGTGCATTTCAGTATATAATCTGAAATATGCAATGTTTATGTTAGTTCGTACATTGCACATGATGTTTAAATGCCCCTTAAATCTGGTCAATCAAGTGATAGTCTTTAAGCCTCCTTCTATGCTTCTTTTCTTGATATGTAAGATTTGCTCACACATCTGTTCAATTGCTTTTTTGTGTCAGCCAGCCATACTAGGATTGTTTGCTTTGATTACTTGCTGTTCTTGACCTATTAGAGTTTGTCAATGATTTAAACACTAAGGTTTGTTGTAGTGGGGGTTTGTATAACTGACTGGTAACATAAAGGTTTGGTTGTACACTAAAGTAGTCTCTCCAAGAGTACTTGGAGATCCAGTTCGAAGGTATGCCTAGTTTTTACATCGTGCACACATAGTAAATGCTTATTTCATTGTGTGCAAGAGATGTGGCATGTTTCATTATGTGGAGTTGTTTTTGTTATAATATCATCCTTTTGTGTTGTTCACAGACTAGAAAGTGTGCATATTTATCTTCCAAGGAGACCAGTAACTAGTTTGTGTCACCTTTTAGAGGGGGTGCAATGAAGATAAGATTGAGGATTTCCAAGTACAAGATGTTAGGAAGGAGCCTTGCAAGAGGAGGAGCAGCACTGAGCCTGTTGAACCAGTTCAAGTAAGTCACACTATATTACAATTACCGAGACATCGTATTTTTCTAACATTGTGCTTGTGTAGGGTTCTTCAGCTGTAACCCAATCATTGGGCCATTGATTAAAAACCCCTCGACTCACTACTATATGATGTTCTAACTTTTTTGTAAATCCGATGTATGTGAACACATTATAATTTGTCTATTCACTCATTATGGATGTAGTCTACTTTTAAATATCTAAAACATCTTATAGTAGTGAACAGTGTGAAACTACTTCCTACCACGGTAGAGTTGTCGATGTCATAAATGTCATAACCAAACGCATATTCACATCATTAGCCTCCCTATCATTACTAGGATATTGATTACATACTAGTCAAGATACTTCATAGGGGGAAACAATATTACATTAGTTGTTCCTTTATGTAGTAAATGTAGCTAGGCCATGGATGTTATTGAGGCATGCGTGTATGCATGCTGCCAACTCAACATTTCAATTGCTTGTTTGTTTCAGGCATAGTTAAATTGCTCTTTTCAATTGCTTTATTTGTCCTTAGTTAATGAGATGCCCAAACAATGATGCCTGATGTTTGGTACTTGTATTAGTTGACATAATTAAAGGCCTTACCATTTAATTACTCTGGCGAAGTGTGCCTGAAGCTTTAAAGTCTATTAACCAACTATTACTGCATGAGGCTCACAATCTAGTTTATACTAGGCTAATGATTGCATAGTTTTGCTTGTTGTAGTAGGTTTGTATGAATCCCTCTACTGTTCATTATGCTCCCTAAGACTTTAATTGAGCTACGGAATGGCCAACTGCTTGCTTACTTATATGCAACGTGTTGTCTAAATTTGTAACCTGTCTGTGGTTTGGATTTGGCCCCAACTTCATGCTCCTCTGGTGAGCTAAGAGAGATTTTTGTATGTGGGCTGCATAGACTACAATTTTTACAATTTTTAAAATATCACCCGCTTATGCTTCATGACGTGTAACATTATTGTTAGTCCTATTTTTCCATGTACAAAATAGTCTGTCTTGCTCGCTTCACTGTTGTAACTATATATTTGCCCTAGTCCTGTGTACTTACAAAAACATTTCAGGATGAAGTGACACCAACACAAAGATCTGCGAGTAGTGTGGCATGGCCGTTACCAAATAATTATGGATTGGAATTGGAATGTGCTAATGTTCTCGAGCATCAACTAGAGGTGGCAAGACAACGTGTACATGATTCTCAACTTGCAATAAACAACTTGAGACTGGACTTGCAGGTATTAGATGCAGGAGTCAAAAAAATGAAATGAGACACTGAGGTAACCACGAAGGAGTTGGAGATTTTGCAGACTGAAATTTGTGCTATCTGAATCCGGCCAATCCTATTTTCTAAAGAGATTATAGTTCAAATGGTAAGTTTTGTTGATGTGTGTCCATGATGTATGAGCTTTATTTTCCCAGTGTATGTAATTTGTTGTTTGTGTACGCTTTATTATCACAGGTGCCGAACTATCATGCCCAGTGGGTATAATCGGCTGTAATTTCTTTATTGTATAGTGTAGGATTATTCTATGTTTCTATGCCTTAGTATTTTTATTGTATAGTGTATGTTTTTAGAGGCGATAGTATAGAGTAGGATAATTCTTTGAATATGCTATATCGTTGAAACGGGGGCCAACATGCCCAGACATTTCCTGGACACCATACAAACGAACAAACATGTGTAGTCAAAGTAGGCCTTAATTGGACTGGTCAAAATAATATTTATTGGATCCCAAATGATGTGGCCCACGGCAACAACGGCTCTTAGCAGGCCGTTAACAGGCCGAAATCTCAATAGGGTTGTATAAATGGAAATGGCCCGTGGGCCTCTAGCATGCCGAGTAAATGTCAATTTTTTCTCGGCTCTTTTACTTTACGGACCAGTAAGAGGTCAAAACTGTTAAACCAATTTGCAAACTAGGCTTTTAACAGGCCGAAAGTCCCGTCGGGCTGAAATTTTGCCGTGTGGAACGTGGGCTCCTGATGGGACCAAAAATAGGCTGCACATTCAAAGGCCAACTGTTGTGCGGGCCGTTAATAGGACGAAAGACAAAATGGGCTAGGAATTGGCCCATTTACCGAATGGGCCGAGGACAGGCCTAAAGTCACAACGGGCTAGAAGTTGGCCCAACTGCAGAATGGGCCGAGAAAAGGCCGAAAGACGTTCCTGGCCATTGACGGGTTGTAACTGACGATGTATGCTAACAGGCCGAAAGAAGCTCGGGCCGTAATTGGGCCAGAGACGTAGCGGGGCGTTAACGGGCTGAAACTGACGATGGGCTGGAAATTGTCAAATCTAGAATGGGCCTTTGATGGGCCGATTTTGTGTAACTTGTATGGGCCGTGCTTGTGAATGGGCCTGACTCAAGTAGGCCGCTAATGGGCCGGCCCGGTTATTTTGACGGGCCTGTCCTTTTAACCTGAATGGCCACTATTGGGCCGAGACACGTGTCGACGTATCATAGGCGCGTCCCATCCATTCGCTAGATGAAAACTTTCTGAACGCCGGGCCGACATGTGAATCTACCGGCAAATGAGATTTTTACACGTGGAAAATCCCCATTGGTCCAGGGTGTTAACGGGTTATCGGATCCAAACCGGAACTCGATAGCTTAGCAGCGACCCATTACGATGGAGGCGACGTGTCCGTTACCCTTGACGAAAGCACTTCTATGACGCGCGATTTATCGTCATGGAAGTGGACACTTCTGATATGATAATTTTGGTAATGTCATGGAACACTTCTACGACAGCACAGGTATGACTATCTTGATTCTATCATAAAATCTTCATGGATGTACATGCATGATAGAAAACGTGACCTACTATGACAAACACGTACGTTCACGGAAGTGGTTTTTTTGTAGTGCTAATCCTTGGGGATTCATGAGGTGTAGTCATCAAACACCCAATGCTTCTGTCTGAATATTCATTCTTTGTAATTGAGGTAACCCATGAGACGGAAAGGGCATGCGGTTGGACAACTGACTCTTGATGTAGGCCACACACCGGTCAAGACTTAATTTGGACACATCCACATAATCGCGGTGCAAGGACATCTGAAGGGGTATCTTCTAGAGCACAAATTAATATCATGATGAACCCGAGCACAAATATATGGTTGTAGGAATCAAGAACTCATACTCATGTATGTTTTAATACTAGTGTTTACACCCCTAAGGCTGTTAAAGGCCTGGTTACAAAACTAGAATTTAGTTTTCTTGCAAGGACTTATTAGAGCCTTTGTCGTAGTGCACATTCTCTCATGGGTTATATTACTCAGGGTCACTCATTGGGGAAAAGGAGGGAGCCTTTATGCTATCCGAACCTGATCTTAAAGGGCATCAACCTCCTTTTCTTGTGCCGTTGTTGGGGAGGCATCGTGTTAGTAGTCACTCTGCTAGAGTTTTTGTTGGAGTTTCTATTTTAAGTTCCATTTCAGTTTTTGTTCTTTTTGTTATTTCATTTTCTAGTTGTGTTACCAAAACGCAAAAATTACTCTGTCTCAAAATGTTAGATACTTTGGTTCTTGAAATGAGAACTTTATGCTTGCAATAATTGCGCAACCTAATGTTGCCGCCGAGCAATATGTAATTATTCCCAACATAGGTAGTATAACTTCATGGACCGCTTGTCATAGAAGGTTTTAATTTAAGTCCCCCCTGCAAAAATTATGCAATTGTGATCTCAGATCATAGTTTCTAAGCAAGAAAATTGTGAGCCACTACCGTTTGCATGGGATCACATGAAGGAGGATATAAGGAACTACCCCAATCACGAGATGGAAGAATGGTAATTTTTTTCATATGTTTTATAATGCTCTTACTCCCATGTCCAAAAATATGCTTGATATAGCTGCAGGTGGAACTATTATGCAAAGACCTATTGATGAATTCTAAAAGTTGCTTGACATGCAAGAAAATCATGCCCAATGGCATGCAGAAAGGTATATCATAAGAAAGGTCAACGCTATCTCTGTGGAATAATGGAGAGCTGACCGCACAACTTGATGAGCTCATCAATGTTATGGAAGGTAAAGAAGAGGTAACCTTAATGCAATTACCGAAGCAGATGTTAATGTTATTAGCTTCATTGCTTGCAATAATTATAATCCCAATTGGAATAATAATGGGTATGCTCCTAGACCACCCCATCCTAATAATAATGGAGGCCCCAAAAATTTTAGTAGAACGAGAAACAGTAATAGAAATGTTCTGGATGAAACTCTCAAAACTTTTCTTACCTGCCAAAGCGAGCAAAATAAGAAGTTTATCGATATCTTGGAGAATCATGATAACTCACTCGGTCACTTGACAGGTAAGATTGCTGGACTCACTGACAATATGAAGGCTCTTGAAGGAAGAACTAGAAGCATGGAAGCGCAAGTTGCTAAAATTGTTGAAAGTAAAACATTGATTCTAGAAAAGTTCGCCCGAAAGCCTGATCCTAATCTAGTTGAGAGTGTCAAAATGATGAGAAGTATCAAAGAAGCTTCAAAGGAGCTTGATAGGAGCCATATACCCAAACAATCTTAATCTATTGCAGATATTGTGAAGATGTTGATAGTGAAGCATCCACTACCTGAGCTATCAAATGACGAGGCGTATAAAAGCTTCATTGATGATGTCGCAATCAAGGTACATGAATTAGATACTGAAGAAATGAAGCTATATGGTAAGCTACCCGCTAAACAAGAGGATATCTTTGAACCCGCTTTTGAAATTGATATTGGTTTTAACAAGTTCTACCTTTACTACTAGCAGTAGGGATTAAACATGTTGTAGTCATTCAAATTAATGATTCCCCTTGATGATTAATTTTGTTATAGGTGATATGCCAGAAGATCTGATTGCACCTGTTAGACAAGGTAAGCCATTTTTAAGAAAAAACTTACCATCAATGTCTTTGAAGGAAATGTGAGATTTGACATTCCGATGAAAGACCCTTTTTAGACATTTCTCCAGGAAAACATGATGAAGATGTATGCAGGATATGGTATTACTCCTATAAAGAATGCTAGAGTACCTGCCTCCTGGGGCTTCGAGGGAGAACAGACCCTCTGAGCGGTCCGTTCCTTGGTGGCATGCTGCGGTGGCTCAACACGCCGTCCGTTGCCAACACAACGTGTACCTGGGCGACCCTGCTCTCCAATCCATGATGGGTGGACCATGTGCCCACCTAGGGCCACCGTCCTTGGGTGCTAATAGAGGCAAACGTGTCCTGTCTTTCGATGAGATGATGGTTATCGTTTTTGGTGGGGTATACTTTGACGATCCGACTACGAATGTGCAAGGACGTATCGCCTTAGCAATCGCTAAACCAACTCCAAGAGGTTATTAACCACACCGGAGCACGATCAACCTGACCACGAGGGTCTGTTTCCTGCACGCAAATGAAGAACAAGCAAAAACTGAAATTGCAATCTGGATATTGCGAATGTAAGAGGAAAGTTTTATTAATGAAGGTGGGGTTCTGTGATGTCTTGGTTTGGTCGTTGAACACAAACGAAGTACGTGGAGTTGTAGCTATGGCAAACTTTTAATCTGAACCAAACCCTATGTCTAAACGACGCCCAAGGGCTGTATATATGGATAAGAGGGGGGTCATGACCCTTGGAGGAGGTGTCTGAAACCAACCCTAGATCTTGTTTCCCCACACATACAGACTCTAAAAACAACCTATATTCAAGTATTTCGAAATTACATAGGCCTGGCCCAAAAATAAGGTGGCTTTGCACCTATTATAAGATATGGGCGAAATTTATGAAAGGGAATCTTGTATATTTAATCCATGTCCTTGTATGCCATCAATGAGGCTTCAAAGTACTGAAATCCACACTAGAAAGTAGAAACACTGTTCTGGTTCCCTTCGCGCGCGGCTTCATCTCCATGTTTGTTTCTTCTCTAGTGTTCATCCCTCTTGTCCATGCTAGGCCCTTCATTAGTAATCAACACAAATGTATACAATTTAGGCAGCATCATATTCTCATGAAAATTAGAATTGTTATCAAGAAACGAAAGTACCTGATAATTCAATTGGCATGCGCAAGCTCTAGTGATTAGTCCAGTATGTATAGCAGCAGGGGCTGTGGATGTAACAATGGTATTGATGTCGTCATCATCCTCCCCTTCTTCAAATGAAGTCGTCCTCGACGGAAGCTCATCTTCCTCACCCAAATAAGGCTTCAAATCTGCAATGTTAAAAGTGGGACTAACCCCAAAATCTGCAGGCAGCTCAAGTTTATATGCACAATCATTTATTTTCTCTAACACCTTAAAAGTACCACCAACACGTGGCATTAGCATTGGTTTGCGCAAATTAGGAAATCTATCCTTACGCAAATGTAACCAAACAAGGTCTCCAGGTGCAAACGCATGTTTATATTTAGCATTCATATGCTCAATGTTCTCCTTAGTTAACTCATGCATTTTTAAGATCAATTCAGCACGTTCTTTAGCATCAAAATTAACCTTCTCTGGAGATGGAAGAGGCAACAAATCAATGGGTGCATGAGGTAGGAAGACATACACAATCTCAAAAGGGCACATCTTTGTAGTAGAATGTAATGAACGATTATAAGCAAATTCAATACGAGTCAAGCATTCTTCCCACATTTTCCTGTTATTCTTCAAAACAGCCCTAAGCATAGTAGACAATGTTCTATTGACTACTTTAGTTTGTCCATCAGTTTGTTGGTGACATGTAGTACTAAAAAGTAGTTTAGTCCCCAACTTAGCCCATAAACATCTCCAAAAGTGGCTAAGAAACTTAGTATCACGACCTGAAACAATTGTATTTGGCACACCATCCAAGCGAATAATTTCACTAAAGAACAAATCAACAACATTAGCAGCATCATCGCTTTTATGACATGGTATAAAGTGTGCCATTTTCAAAAATACATCCACGACAACAAATATACTATCCCTCCCCTTCTTTGTTCAAGGTAAACCTAAAACAAAGTCCATAGATATATCCTCCCAAGGAATGCTAGGTATAGGCAAAGGCATATATAAGCCATGATGATTAAGTCGTGACTTAGCTTTGTGACATGTAGTGCAGCGAGCGACAAAACGCTCAACATCCCGTCTCATCTTTGGCCAAAAGAAATGTGTAGCAAGCACATCATCCATCTTCTTCATGCCAAAGTGTCCCATTAATCCTCCTCCATGCACCTCCTGCAGCAACAAAAGATGAACGGAGCTAGCTGGAATGCATAGCTTGTTAGCACGGAACACAAATCCATCATTAAGGACGAACTTGTTCCATGTTCTTGTTGGGTAACGTAGCATGCAATTTCAAAAAAATTCCTACAGTCATGCAAGATCTATCTAGGAGATGCATAGCAACGAGAGGGGGAGAGTGTGTCTACGTAGCCTCGTAGATCGAAAGCGGAAGCGTTCGACAATGCGGTTGATGTAGTGGAACTTTCTTCTCGTTCTGACCGATCAATCACCAAACGTACGGCACCTCCGAGTTCTGCACATGTTCAGCTCGATGACGTCCCTCGAACTCTTGATCCAGCAAAGTGTCGAGGATGTAGATGAGTTCCATCAGCACGGCGGCGTGGTGATGGTGAAGTGATCCGCACAGAGCTTCACCTAAGCACTGCGAAGATATGATGGGAGGTGTAAACTGTGGAGGGGGACGCCACACACGGCTAACAATTGTTGGTGTGTGTTCTAGGCGCCCCCTCCCCATGTATATATAGGTGGGAGGGGGAGGGAACCGCCTTGGGGCGCCCCAAGTAGGAGGAATCCTACTTGGGGGCCTAGTCCAATTCCCCCCTACAATGTTTTACGGAGGGGAAAGGAGGAAGAGGGAAGGAAGGGGGAGGCCAAATCCCTCCCATTCCTTCTCTCTTCCCCTCTTTCCTTCTCCAATGGTGCGGCCCATATGGGGGGCGCAGCAGCCCCTGTTGGCTGCTGCGTTTCCCCTCTTGGCCAATTAGGCCCATATCTTTTGCCGGGGGTGCCCGAAACCCCTTCCGCTGACCCGATATGTCCCCAGTACCCTCCGGAACACTTCCGGTGTCCGAATACTATCGTCATATATCAATATTTACCTCTCGACCATTTCAAGACTCCTCGTCATGTCCTGATCTCATCCGAGACTCCGAAAAACATTCAGTCACCAAATCACAAAACTCATATAATACAAAATTGTCATGGAACGTTAAGTGTGCAGACCCTACGGGTTCAAGAACTATGTAGACATGACCAAGACACCTCTCCGGTCAATAACCAATAGCGGAGCCTGGATGCTCATATTGGCTCCTACATATTCTATGAAGATCTTTATCGGTCGAACCGTTATGACAACATACACAATTCCCTTTGTCAATCGGTATGTTACTTTCCCGAGATTCGATCGTTGATCCCAACAAACACAATGCAAAAGAGTTACATGATTTGGATCTCCAAGAGACCATTGTATTGAGAATCAAAAGAGAGAGAGAGAGGAATCCATCTAGCTACTAACTACGGACCCAATGGTCTACAAAGAATTACTCGCGCATCATCGGAGATGGTGTCGAGATTGGATCTGGTGGTTCTGGACTCTGCGGCGGCTGGATGAATATTTCGTCGACTCCCCTATGGTTTTGGGAATATTTGGGTATATATAGATCAAAGAGGCGGTCCGGGATGCACCCGAGGTGGGCACAACACACTAGGGCGCGCCTGGTCCTCCTGGCGTGCCCTGGTGGGTTGTGCCCCCTCGGGGCACCACCCAGGCGCAGCCAGGGCCCGGTGTGTTCCTTCTGGCCGATAAAAATTCTCCGTAAAGTTTCGTGGCATTTGGACTCCGTTTGATGTTGATTTTCCGCGATGTAAAAAAACATGAAAAAAACAACTGGCACTTGGCACTACGTCAATAGGTTAGTACCAAAAAATGATATAAAATGACTATAAAATGATTATAAAAAATCCAAGATTGATAATATAACAGCATGGAACAATAAAAAATATAGATGTGTTGGAGACGTATCAGCATCCCCTAGCTTAACTCCTACTCGTCCTCGAGTAGGGAAGTGATAAAAACAGAATTTTTGATGTGGAATGCTGGCTAACATGTCATATCATATTATTTTCTTTATAGCATGGACATTTGGACTTTTATATTGTTCAAAGCAATAGTCTAGTTTTGACCTGATAATTTAGATACTCAAGCATATCAACAAGAAACCATGTCTTTCAAAATATCAACGCTAAAATAAGCTATCCCTAGCCCATCATACTCAACCATTGATCCATTCATGAAACACATTCGCATATTAGCTACACCCAATACTCAAGTACGATCATATTGCCTCCTAGTTGGTGCTTTTGTAAGAGAAGATGGAGACTCGAATTCAAAAATAAAAATTGCATAAAGTAAACGAAAGGCCCTTCACAGAGGGAAGTAGGGATTTGTAGAGGTGCCAAAGCTCAAAGCGAAAAACTTAGAGATAAAAACATTTTGGGAGGTGTATCCATCCCACCAACGAAAACGACTTAGAGTTCCCAATACTTTCCATGCTTAGATATATCATAGGCGGTTCCCAAACAGAAAAAATAAAGTTTATTCCTATTTCCACCATACTTTCACTTTCCATGGCTAGCCGTATCCACGGTTTCCCTCCATACCAACACTTTCCAAGGAATTTATTATTTGACAACATAAAGTAAATTGATTTTTTTTATTTCGAGACTAGGCATCCCTAATACTTTTGCCTTACTCTCGTGCAATGACAAGTGAATAAACACTCATCTTGAGAATAACACATCTAGCATGGAAATTATTAGCCACCCCTCACCGCTCCGCGAGCGAAACAAACACACAAAAGAGAAGTTTATTTTTGTAAATTAGAGATGGCACATGCAAATTTGCTTAGAATGGCAAAAGAATACCGCATATAGGTAGATATAGTGGACTCACGTGGCAAAACATGTTTAAAGGTTTTTGGATGCACAAGTAGAGATCATACATAGTGCAAAATGAAGGCTAGCAAAAGATTGAGAAGCGACCAAACAAGAAAGGAATAATCTCATAAGCGAGCATTAAGCATAACTAACACCGAATAATGCACCATAAGATATAATTTCATTGCATAATTATTGACTTTCGTGCTTGCATAGGGAATCACAAACCTTAACACCAATATTCTTACTAAAGCATAATTACTCATCAAGATGACTCATGTATCACCTCATCATATCTCAAAACTATTACTAAGAATCAAGTTTATTTTGTCCAATGATCTTCATGAAAGTTTTTATTATATCCTTCTTGGATATCTATCACTTTGGAACTAATTTTCATGTGTTGATTTTCATAAGCTCAAACAAATATAAGTGAAGATCATGAGCATAATATTTCTTTCTCTCAAATTAATTTAAGTGAAGCAAGAGAGAATTTCTTGAAAATTTTACTAACTCTCAAATAAATATAATTAAAGCAAGAGAGCATTTCTTCAAAATTACTAAGCCCACCGTACACAAAAAGATATAAGTGAAGCACTAGAGCAAGTCCATAGCTCAAAAAAAATTAAGTGAAGCATAGAGAGAAATTCTAACAAGTCTTGACATAATTTTGGCTCTCTCAAATAGGTGTGTCCAGCAAGGGATCAAGACTTAAAACACAAAATAAAACAAGCAAAGACTCATATCATACAATACGCTCGAAGCAAAACACATAGTATGTGACGAATAAAAATATAGCTTCGAGTATAATACCGATGGTCGTTAGAAGAAAGAGGGGGTGCCACTCGGGGGCATCCCCAAGCTTAGTTGGTTGCTCATTTTTGGATAATATCTTGGGATTCCGGGGTATCCCCAAGCTTAGGCTCTTCTACTCCTTATTCCTTCATCCATCGTAAGATAACCCAAAACTTGAAAACTTCAATCACACAAAACTCAACAAAACCTTCGTGAGATCTGTTAGTATAAGAATAATAAATCACTACTATAAGTGATGTATCAAACCAATTCATATTTTGTTATTTCATTGTATCTACTATATTCCAACTTTTCTATGGCAAAAACTCATCAAAGAAAATCATAGAGCCATCAAAATAAGCACACAACACAAAGAAAACAGAATCTGTCAAAACAGGACAGTGTGTAGCAACGTGACTATTTCGAATACATCTGTAACTCCAAAAATTATGAAAAATTAGGACGACCTGACCAATTTGTATATTGATCTACTGCAAGTGGAATATGTATTTTATCACTCTCTGATAAAAAACGATAATTATTTTCGTGAGCGCAAAAGTTTCTGTTTTTTCAGCAAGATCAAACAACTATCACCCAAGAAGATCCTAAAGGATTTACTTGGCACAAACACTAATTAAAACATAAATAACACAATCATAATAGTAACATAATTGTGCTAACACTCAAAAACAGGAAGCAAAAAGCAAAAATAAATTTTATTCATTGGGTTGCCTCCCAACAAGTGCTATAGTTTTACGCCCTTAGCTAGGCATAAAGCAAGGATCTAAGTTTTTTATTTCTTGTTCTTAACCTTCTTAGAGGTGTTTTGATCATGGGGTTTTGTAAACACAAGATAAAACATATTATGTATAGAAACCTTAGCATTCCTAAGTTGATGTTCATCATAACCTTTTTGATTCCCAGCAACAATCCAAGAGTAATGTTGATTAACATTATTGAAAACTTGTTGGATTATATCTAGAATGGGGACTTCCTTTTCAAGTTTTTGATAAAAGATTTTATTATCCCCAAGCAAAAGTCTTAAAGCATAGTCACTGTTGTAAATAATTTCATTTTCACAGGTTTTTCATGATTCATACCATAAAAATCAAAGATTTCCCTAGCTTCCCGTATTATGTATTCAAACTCATTCATAAGAACGAGAGTGGCCAACATTTTAGCCCTAGGATTCTTTATAACGGGAAGATCAAAAAACAATCTTTCCAAAGTAGGATGGGTACGAATAAATTTACATTCAAGTTTTAGAACTAGTGCTGTAATAGCATCCGCATAAGATCTAGTAGTTTTAAGTATAGGAGCATCATCAAGACTTAGATTCCCAACACAATTGAAAAAATCTTGGATAAGTTCTTTTCCTGTAACATTCCCTTGCCCCAAGATTAAAGTTTTAGCATCCAGATTGCCCACACGCCCAATTTTAGGAGTTAGGCCATTATCTGTTGGTGCCATACCAAAATCACTCATGATTGCAAGCAAAGGATAGATCTGACGAGAAAGAGGCGAACGGAAAAAGAGGGGCGAATAAAATGTCAAATTTTTGTGAAGTGGGGGAGACGAAAACGAGAGGAAAATGGCAAATAATGTAAATTGCGAGGAGATGAGATTTGTGATTTGGAACCTGGTATATGTTGAAGATCCTCCCCGGCAACGGCGCCAGAAATTCCTTTTGATGTCGCTTGAGCTACGTCGGTATTTCCCCAAAGAGGAAGGGATGATGTAGCACAGCGGCAGTAGGTATTTCCCTCAGATATGAAACCAAGGTTATCGAACCAATAGGAGAACCAAGCAACACAACGTAAACAGCCCTGCACAGAGATAACAAATCCTCGCAACCCGACGTGTTAAAGGGGTTGTCAATCCCTTTCGGGTAACGGTGCCAAAAATTGGTGCGTGACGGGAGAAAGTTGTAATAGATTGAATAAATAGATCACAAATAAAATAAAGTGCAACAAAGTATTTTTGGGTTTTTGGATAAATAGGTATGAAAATAAAAGCAAATAAAAGTAGATCACAAAGGCAAATAATATGGGAAAGAGACCCAGGGGCCGTAGATTTCACTAGTGGCTTCTCTCGAGAAAAATAGCAAAAGGTGGGTGAACAAACTACTGTTGGGAAATTGATAGAACTTCAAATACTCATGACGATATCCAGGCAATGATCATTATATAGGCATCACGTCCAAGAATTTTAGACCGACCCCTGCCAGCATCTACTACTATTACTCCACACATCGACCCCTATCCAGCATGCATCTAGTGTATTAAATTCATGGAGAAATGGAGTAATGCAATTAGAACGATGACATGATGTAGACAAGATCTATCTATGTCGGTTCCCCTTCTCTCACTAGGACTATTTAAGCTTATGGGTAGGTAAAAGGTATGAGGTGGAGCTGCAGCAAGCACTAGCATATATGGTGGCTAACATACGCAAATGAGAGCAAGAAGAGAAGGCAAAGCACGTTTGAGAATCTATGATCAAGATGTGATCCTAGAAATACTTAGGTTCAAGCATAACCCGAGACCGTGTTCTCTTCCCGGACTCCGTCGAAAAGAGACCATCACGGCTACACACGCTGTTGATTCATTTTACTTATGTTTAGTTTCAGGTTTTCTACAACCGGACATTAACAAATTACCATCTGCCCATGACCGCGGGCACGGCTTTCGAAACTTCAAATCCCTGAAGGGGTGTCTCAAATTAGCCCATCACAAGCTCTCACGGTCAACGAAGGATATTCCTTCTCCCAGGACGGCCCGATCAGACTCGGAATCCCGGTTACAAGACATTTCGACAATGGTAAAACAAGACCAGCAAGACCACCTGCTGTGCCAACAAATCCCGATAGGAGCTGCACATATCTCGTTGTCAGGGCACACCGGATAAGCTAAGCATACGGGAGCCAACGTAACCCAAGTTGCCAAGGGACGACCCTGCACTATGCTCTAGGTTGGACCAACACTTAGAGAAGCACTGGCCCGGGGGTTTAAAATAAAGATGACCCTTGAGTCCGCGAAACCCAAGGGAAAAAGGCTAGGGTGCAAATGGTAAAACCAAGGTTGGGCCTTGCTACAGAATTTTTATTCAAGGCGAACTGTCAAGGGGTTCCCATTATAACCCAACCGTGTAAGGAACGCAAAATCAAGGAACATAACACCGGTATGACGGAAACTAGGGCAGAAGAGTGGAATAAAACACCAGGCATAAGGCCGAGCCTTCCACCCTTTACCAAATATATAGATGCATTAAAGTAAACAAGATATAATAATGATATCCCAACAATAACCATGTTCCAACATGGAACAAACTCCAATCTTTGCCTGCAACTAGCAACGCTATAAGAGGGGCTGAGCAAAGCGGTAACATAGCCAAACAACGGTTTGCTAGGACAAGGTGGGTTAGAGGTTTGACATGGCAATATGGGAGGCATGATAAAACATGTGGTAGGTATCGCGACATAGGCATAGCCATAGAGCGAGCAACTAGCAAGCAAAGATAGAAGTGATTTCGAGGGTATGGTCATCTTGCCTGCAAAGTTCTCCGAGTTGACGTAAGCTTGATCCTCGTAAGCGTTCTCAACGGGTTCCTCGATCACATACTCGTCTCCCGGCTCTACCCAAAGCAAGAACACAAGCAAAGGGAACCATGATCAACCACGGTGCAATGCGCAAGCAACATGATGCAAAACATGGCATGATATGCGGGATGTGATATGCAATGCATATGCGTGCTCCGGAAGGAAAATATTAAACCAGGCCTCAACTTGGCAAACCAAGAGCACCGCTGGAAAGATGAGTTGATTTCGGTCGAAATCTATAGAAAGATCACCGGAATCGGATGCACGGTTTGCAAATGGCAAACAAAACAATAATGGCACTAAGCTACGATTAACAGCACGATGCCATCTAAATGCATCGAGAAAAATAAGCTACTGCACTCTAACATAGCAAAAAAGCACATGGCAGTGATCCACTCAAGATGCTTGACAAAATATGAATAGTGAGCTACGGCTAAATCACACAATAGCAGGTTCAAACAAGCATGGCAAAAGTGCAAAAGATATCAGGTTCACAGACTTAGTGAAAATAACAACACGTCAGGAATTAACATCAGGAAGCAATGTTTAGAGCAGGATAACAACATGCTACCGGATCATATCATGGCAAAGAAAGGCATGGCATGAAACTACTCAAAGCATATAAGAAAAGTCCCTTACTGACCATAAGCCAAAAAGGATCATACGATACAATGGCAACCATGTAAACATAGCAAGTTTCGTTATCAGATTCAGACTTAGCAGAAAAATTGGACATGGCAAAACAGAGTTACGTAGGTATGTTTGAGAGCTTGATGCACTCACCACAAGGCATTGCATGACAAAATAAGCATACACCCGGCAAGAAGACATGTTCAAGTAGCTGACCATGGAAAGAACAAACTCATAGCATGCACGGATCAACTACAACAACCTTGGCAAAATTGATTAACACGTAAACAATCTGCCAGGAACATTTTATAGCAAAAGTAGAGTAAGATTGAGTCATGCTATGGTACACCATAATTGCAAACAAAGACATGGATGGATAGAACATAACAATATCTAAAAATCATCCTTACTGAACATGCTCAAAAGAGGTATGGATCACTCTATAGCAACATGAATACATGGCATAAAAATAACATCAGGGAAATGACTTAGAAGAAT
Organism: Triticum urartu; assembly: GCF_003073215.2. Taxonomy (NCBI): domain Eukaryota; kingdom Viridiplantae; phylum Streptophyta; class Magnoliopsida; order Poales; family Poaceae; genus Triticum; species Triticum urartu. The sequence continues at coordinate 445,636,686 of NC_053023.1, forward strand.
TCTAAGTCCCTGAAATCAACAACATCACAGGAGCTAGTTTGCATGCTTGTGCTAGTCACCACAATGATCTCAAAAATACATGGCATACACCCCTGTAAAGATGGCATGGCATAGCCCAAAACACATGTAGGGCTCAAGTTCATAGGAGGCACACATTAAACATGGAAAAAATGACAAATGTCCATAATCTGATAAGAAACAGAAACTATCATTACATAGCACTCTTGCAACAGCATTTATGGCATCAAGATGAACTCAAACAAGCATGGTGCAATGGAGTGAAATGAAGATCACATCCAGACAAACAATTGGATATATCATACGCGCAAAACGGAGCTACGGATGCAGAGATACGACATGATGAAGATGCCTAAAAAATATTTAAAACTGGGGACTGAGAAAAAAATGAGTCAACCCTAATCCTCTCAGATCCAGATCTGGCACGCAGTTCAAGGATCGCCGGGGATTCGCTGGAGAAGACGGGGCGGTGGCCGGAGTTTCACCGGATTCGCTCGCTGGTGACGAGGAGTAGGGAGGCGGCGAGGTGGCGCGGCCGTGGGCAAGGAGGAGGCTGGTCGGGCAGCGGCGGACAAGGTCGGGATGAGGCGGCGGTCGGATGCTGTGGCGGTGCTTGGGCGGCGACCGGCGTGCGGAGGCGGAGGACGAGCGGACGGCGGAGATGGGCCGCGGGGGCCTACCGCGAGCCGCGCGGGCCAGCGCGGTGGGAGGCAGCGCCGGGCCACCTGTCGGCCTGTGAGTGGCTCGGGGTGGCGGCGCGTTTTGTCCGGCCGGACCGGACGTGTCCGGCGGCGGGAGGAGGAAGAGGCTAGGGTTTTGGACCGCGGGAATTTCGGAGGGGGATGCCTATTTATACATAGAAGGAGCTAGGAGACTCCAAATGGAGTGCGGTTTTCGGCCACGCGATTGTGATTGAACGACCGAGAGGATGGAGGGGGTTTAGGTGGGTTTTGGGCCACTTTGGAGGGGTGTTGGGCTGCAACACAAACGAGGCCTTTACGGTTCCTCGGTTAACCGTTGGAGTATCAAACGAAGTCCAAATGGCACGAAACTTGACAGGTGGTCTACCGGTAGTATACCAAGGCCGCTGGGCAAGTCTCGGTCCAATCCGAGAACGTTTAACACCCGCACACGAAAAGAGGCAAAAGGGGACGCCGGAGGACATAGGAGTGCCGGAATGCAAAACGGACAACGGGGAAAATGTTCAGATGCATGAGACGAACACGTATGCAAATGCGATGCACATGATGACATGATATGAGATGCATGACATGGGCAAAAGCAAAACAAAGACAAAAACCAACCACGAGGAATATCATAACTTAGTGCCGAAAGTGGCAAGAGTTGGAATACAAATATGGCAAGTTACATACGGGGCGTTACAACACTCCACCACTACGAAAGGATCTCGTCCCGAGATCTAGGACTGGAAAAACTCCGGATATTCGGAACAGAGGTGGTCCTCGCGTTCCCAGGTGGCTTCACAGTCGAAATGATGTGACCACTTCACTTTCAGGAATTTGATAGACTTGTTGCGAGTCTTGCACTCAGTTTCTTCAAGATGAGCAACGGTATGCTCATGATAAGACAGGTCTTCTTGGAGATCAATCTCTTCGAAGTTGATGGTGCGATCAGGAGTCTTGAAACACTTGCGAAGATGAGACACGTGAAACACGTCGTGCACGTTTGCAAAGTTGGATGAAAGCTCAAGTTGATAGGCGAGATTGCCTCTTTTGCCAATGATCTTGAAAGGACCCACGTATCTAGGGGCAAGCTTCCCTTTGATACTGAAGCGACGAGTACCTTTCATTGGAGAGACGCGGAGGTAGACATGGTCTCCGATCTCGAAAGCCAAGTCACGATGCTTGCTATCATAGTAACTCTTCTGGCGCGATTGCGCGGCTTTGAGATTTTCACGAATGACTTTGCACATTTCTTCAGCCTCTATGATCAAGTCATTGCCAAGAAGTTGGCGTTCACCAGTCTCTGACCAATTAAGAGGAGTACGGCACTTCCTGCCATAGAGAATCTCGAATGGGGCCTTGCCCAAACTGGCTTGGAAGTTGTTGTTGTAGGAGAACTCGGCATATGGAAGACAATCTTCCTACTTCATTCCGAAAGAAATGACACATGCCCTGAGCATATCTTCAAGAATTTGATTGACTCGCTTGACTTGGCCACTAGTTTGAGGATGAAAAGTTGTGCTGAAGCGAATGTTGGTGCCCATGGCCTTCTAAAAGGAGTCCCAGAACTTACAGGTGAAGATGCTTCCACGATCTGAAGATATCAACTGTGGAATGCTGTGTAGGGAGACAATCCTGGAGGTATATAGCTCTGCCAACTGAACTGCTGAGATAGATTCTTTGATAGGAAGAAAATGAGCCACTTTAGTGAGCCTGTCGATGACAACGAAGATAGCATCATTGCCACGCTTGGACTTAGGAAATCCAGTCACGAAGTCCATCCCAATATGGTCAAACTTCCATTCTGGAATGGCAAGAGGTTGTAGGAGACCAGCTGGTCGTTGGTGTTCTTCTTTCACTCTTCTGCAGACATCACATTCATTCACGAACTGAGCAATCTCGCGCTTCATTCGAGTCCACCAATACGACTGCTTGAGGTCATGGTACATCTTTGTACTTCCGGGATGAATAGACAGGAGTGAATTGTGAGCCTCTTTCATAATGACTTAACGAAGGTCACCCTTAGGAACAATAATGCGATCCTCGAAGAATAGAGTATCCTTGTCATCAAGGCGATTGCACTTGTACTTGGGTTGGCTCTTGGCAATCCCAATCTTCACCTTCTTCACCATAGCGTCGAGAAGCTGAGCCTCACGAATCTGATCTTCCAAAGTAGGAGAGACTTGAAGGTTGGCAAGGAATCCTTGAGGAACAACTTGGAGATTAAGTTTGCAGAAAGCTTCACAAAGATCCGGTTGGTAGGGCTTGAGAATCAAACTGTTGCAGTAAGCCTTCCTGCTCAAAGCGTCAGCAATGACATTGGCCTTGCCTGGAGTATTGTCACACCCTGATTTTCATGCCACAACACTTAAGCTAATAAATCATGATTAAATGTGGTTTGACAAAAAGTTTTGAGTGTTTTGTCTTAGCTTTGATTGAATGTTTGACTATTGTTTGCAAGTGCTCTAAAAATCAAATAAATCCTCCAACTCTTATACTCCTTCTCCTTGATCCAAAACCTTTTCCTAATGATCATACCATGTGTATAGAACAATATAGTATTTTCTTACAAAAATAATTTGGCAAAATAGTATTTTCAAAAATTAGTTTTCCAAAACCCCCGAATTGAGGTTTGCACTGCAAGTACTTAATTAAGGGCAGTAAAAATATTTCCAAAAATATATTTGACTCCTATTAGATATAGGACACCCAGAAACCACAAAAATATAATTTTGAAAGTTATTTTCCTATTTTATTTAAAGGCTTTTTCTTTAGGCCACAAATGGTCTTTAATAGGTTAAAATTATTTTAAAGCTTCAAAAATATTTGAGAAAAATCAGGGAAGCTCAGTGGACATATATTGTCCATATATATGAGTTTAAACACATGGTCATGATCAAAATATTGGACAAAACCATCTAGAACCATTTCAGATCATTTCAAATATTTGAAATATTTCCATAAGAAATATTTTCAAATAAATACAGGAAAATTCTAGCAAGTCACATATTCATAATGTGAAGATCTTGTAAAGTTTCATATCAATCAAAATAACTATGATTCACAAAAGTGCCCCAAAACCCTCTCTGTCCAGATCCAAGTTTGAACAACTCTTCATTGCCAAAAGTGTCCTTTTAATCTCAACTTTTGTGGACATGTTCAGAGCCTCAAATGATGACACTACACTAAGTGGTGCATCAAGGAGAATAGATTTGCATGACTAAATCTTGAAAAGTCCATTTCTGCTAATTTCCAGAGTTTACAAAAGTTGCATTGGCAACTTTGCCCAAATGAGCTCAAAATTGGTGGAAGGCCCTAATTATACGTGACATTTCACCCTGTGGAGTCTCCTGGCAAATGGAAATCATCTGCTTTCCCAAAACACCATCAAACACCTTCTGGCAGAAATTTAAAATGCATGTTTTGGCAATTTCCACTGATCTCCATGAGCTCAACTTTTTCCCACAGCCTCATCTGCTCCTCCTCTACCTCCTTCATGCTTGGCTGCCCAAGGTTCAATGATTAAGGGGGGCAGAGACCCAATTTTCCTCTCTGGACAGCCACTTTCCCCTCCCTTTCTCATCTCTCTCCCACTCCTGGCAAGTCCCAGAGCATCCAATGCCACTTTCCCATTGTTTACTCTCCCCTGCAGCTTCCAGACACAAGTGGACGCATGAGGGCGCGCGGAAAAGCCGCGGATGCCGACCAAAGACGCGCTCTGGAGCGCGAGGCAGAGCAGGCGACCGTTGACGCCGCGTCCCGCGACCACCTCGAGCCTCCCCCTTGCGCCAGTCGAGGTGCCTCGACGTCCGCAACACACCACCGTGTAGGCCCCCTCGTCTCTCCCTCTCTCTCACCTCCTGCGGCGCGTGCCCAGACCCGCCCGGCTCGGCCAATGCATGGCCTCGCACGTGCGAGCACCAGAGCCTTGCCCCGCTCCTCCTCTCTCTTCCTGACGCCCCACTCAACTCCCACGGACGCCGTAGACAGCCCCTCGCCCTCTCTCCTGGCCTCCCGAGCCGTTGCCGCGGCCACCCGTGTGCCGCGTCCATGGTGAGCCGCTGGTCAGCTACTTAAGGCCACCCCCGAGCCCCCTCTCTACTCCTTTGTCCCTCTCACCCTCCCGTGCATCCCCTAGACCAACCCACTCCCCTCCTTGCGCCTTCCAACCCCGTCCATGGCCGGAGCCGAGCCACCGGCCGCCGCTTAAATTCATGGGCCTCGACCCCTCTCTCATCCCCATGAACACACCCACAACCTCTCATCACCACCGCCAACTCCCCCCGTGCTCCATCCCCTCCTCCTCATGCCTTCCTCGCCTTGTCGAGCCCGCCGTCAGCCCCGGTCCGCCGCACCCGAAGCCCTCCTCTTCCCGGGCTCCCTCGTGGGTGTGCAGCACATGGACGGGTGCGCCACGGCGCGCTGAGTCCTCCGGTGTGCCGGGCGCGGCCGGAGGTGGCCCGTGCCACCCGGGAGAGCGCCGGCGCCGCTTGGCCTCGCCTCCCCTGCCTCTGCTCTGTTCGAGCGGGAGGTAGGAGACGGCCTGAGCACCAGGCCCCGCTCGTCAGCAACCCGGTGGGCGGGCCTTGCCCGTTTAAGTGGAGACGGGCCGGGAGTAAACCCGTTTCCCCCTCGTGAAGGCGTACTTGCGGGAAGCCGCTTTTGACGTCGCCCGAGCGCCGCACGGCTGAGCCACTAGGCCGGCCCAGTGGCCATCCTTCGCCCTGTGCACACTTTGGGTAAACCCTAAACCTTTTTTTCCTTTTTCTTTTTTCAGTCAAATTCAAAAATCCATAAATAATCCAACAGAGCTCCAAATTTGATGATTCAAATTTCTAGTGGTTTATAAATTCATGCCCTACCTCATGGTGCTATTTGCACATTTTTACATAAATATTTCTTTCACAAATAATTATCAAATACCATTTTTCCATTTCTGTCATAAACTTCAGAAAATCACAGAGAGCTCAAAATTGATCCAAATGCCATGATTTAAATTCCTAGATGCTTCTAAGTTCATAACTTAGTTTATGAACATTTTTCTTAATACTTTCTATACAACACAATATAATGAGCCATTTCTTCATATTTGTCAACTTTGCAAATTCATAGGAAAATCATTTGAACTCCAAATCTAGTGAAACCAACTCCTAGATGCATCTAAAATCATTGTTTGTTAAATGGGTGCCTTTTCTCATTTTTTAAAAATATATTTCTGTACACTTCTTGCAAATCCATAAACCCCTTGATTCCATCATATTGAAATGTTCAGAAATATTCACTAATCCAATTCCAATGAAACCACCCTGGTTATTTTTCATATGACCAGGGAAGTCTTAGAAAAGTCAAATCCATATTTTTAGAGCACTTTATTTTCTACCTTGTTGTGTTGCTTATTATGATTGTTTCGACGTTAGTTGACGAAGTAGACGGAGTACTTGGAGAAGGACTAGAAGATCTCAAGACTCTGATGAACCAGGCAAGCAGCCCTTTGACCATGTCTATGAAACCCATTTTATGCATGTCATATAGCACCATATTGTTGTTGCAACGGAATCATGATGACGTGGTAACCACTTTGATGGGTTGCCTCTGTTACTTCCTCGTTGATACTTGCATTATGCATGACCCTACCTCCTTATGAGGGTTATGCCGGTGGGAGTAGATAGGATGCTAAAGTAGTTGCTACGCAAAAAGGGATGGGAATATGCATGGTGATGGAGATAAAGGATTTTCAAAGGACTTTTTGAAAACCCCATCGGGTGCCACTTATGCCCGAGGGAGATAATGAGATGGGTAACCGCTTGATGACGAAGTGGTGTACCGAGGCAAGTGTGTGTGTTGCTTTCAAAAACGGATTGGTTTAAGTTGCGACCGTTATTCCAACCTTACATGCGCAACCACTCTACCCTTATATGGGAAAGGGCATTATTGATTACCTAGGCCAATACTAGCTTGGAGCCCGCATTACTAGTGACGGGAGAGTTGTTGGTGCGCTCTCTCGGGCCGGGGTCGTGCCAGGTAGGGCGGCCATGACTGTTTTCACAGGGCACCGGATACACCGTTGTGTCCCCTCTCGGATGTTACGATCTCGAGTGAGTCTCGTATGATGTACATCGTGAGGATACAGAACAACGAGTGGACTCCATGTTAGTGTCGTCTAGGGAAAGATAGTGATCGGGTGCTTACCCCGGGTACTTGAGGTACCGCGGGTCGTGGATGACACGGAAGTTCCCCGGATCTTGTGGGTAAAGTGCAACCTCTGCAGAGTGTAAAACTATTCGAATAGCCGTGTCCACGGTCAAGGACAGTTGGGTAACCGCTCTTGGGCTACGTCCACATGTTTACAAACCAGTGTATGTGTTTGGATAAGTGGGAAGAACTACTTGGGTCAAGTCAGAGGACTTGACATGATTAAATTGGGTTGGTGCCCACTCTATTTATGTTGATATCTGTAATTGTCCTTATGGTTACTTGAATTCTCCTAATGCATGTCTTACAAGTTCTTGAACATGGCATTGCACTCAAAACTAGCTTTCTGCAAAAATTTACCTATATCATGCATTGATGTATCTTGAGCCAAAACATGGGTTGCTTGCGAGTACATTCAAAGTACTCATTGGCTTGCCACTGTTTATTTTATTGGCCAGGCAGGAAAAACAGGATATGATGAAGAATACTTCGGTGACGAACATGCGAGCTAGGACGCTTCCCAGTCAGAATGCCTGTGGGTTAAGGCAGATGGCATGGGTCCAAGTTATCAACGAAGATTTCCGCTGCTAAGTTATACTTGAGGCTCGACCATAACGGTCATAATTTATGTAAGACGGTATGTATGGATGTAAGACTCTTGTTATTTAGCTTCTGTGTGTTCAGTGGGCATTGATCTCTGGGATCACTGTACACGTGCATTCGGTGATCATGACTTATGAGTCGGGGTCCCCACAGAGCTGGTATCAGAGCCATCCTAACTGTAGGAAGCCTTAGTTAGCATGGTCATTAGATAGGGTAAAGTTATTTCTAAAATTATTACTGGTTTTCAAAACTATCTATACTTCTCTTCCCTTCTCAGTTTTTCAAAAACTAAGGTATACTTTCCCCATCGATCTCTTCCCTTCAAAACTATTGCAAACGGTCGCTAGCACCCTCAAGCCCCTAACCACGGGATTCCTTGTAATTCTCGTGGATAGCCTAGAAGGGGTACACCTTGCCAAATACTCACCCACCTCTTCTGAACCCAAGATTCGCGACACTACAACAAGACGATGCCAACAGAAGATATGCCTTTGAAGAATGAGGACATGAAGACCCATAGGATGGTGACACCTTTGAATTTGCCCCAGGATGATGCAACCTTGTCCTATGACGATCAGGGTGTAAGATATGCAAGACCATGATAGACATCGCTAATAGAGCAATCATGTCCTTACCGTTGTTGTATCGGCAACCACCGGTGGATGAGAACCTCGCCATTTGGCCCGCCTCACTATAGTGAGTAGGAAAATGGTTCTCTTCATCCCCTGCTCTTGGTGTCGATGTCTTCATCAACGTAACTGACATGTTGGACCTCTACTATGCCTTGTTAATATCATTGCATAAGGGATTACCTACCTGGTACCGTCGACGCCTTAGAAGGCAAAAGGGGTCGTCATGATTAACAAGACAACAGAAGACCGAGTCAATGCCTGCTACGAGGAGCCACCTTCACCCCATCACTTCAAAAGGCGAGAAGTTGTTGAAGACTCTTCAGGCTCAACCCAGATCGTTTCATCGAACAACTACAAGAGACGTAGCAACACCAGAGGAAAACTCAGAAGACTGCACGAGGCACAAGGCACGACTACTGAGTCCGAGAACCCCTAGGGTAGGATGAGTCGTGTACCCCCCTATGCGCAGTCGAGTCCGTACGATGGTTCGAATAGAACCATGATTGTGTGTTGCTTGTTTTTATTTTTTTGTGTTTTGATATAGGTCGCACTTTTGCCCTAGGCAACAAGTATGCGACTATATCACCTTCCTTACCTTGTTTCTGTTGTTTGGCCCTTTTTGGCACCCGTTTGTTTGCACCTGCACTATAGAACCCCCTTTAGGCATTCCCCTCCTCTATGCTACTTTTCCCTCTCATCTCTCTCCTCAACTGAAGACCAGCAAGACAAGCTACACCAAGGATTCCACCTCGGCAACCAACTAGCAATGAAGACTTCTGCTACAATCTCCACGACCAAGTGCAACCCCGTAGAATTATGTTTAACCCTCCAGACTAGAAACCCATTCCTAGACCCGTCGAGACTTAACCATGTGCTTAACCCACAGAATTGCAAGAAAACAAGTTAAGCTACAGAAGTCCTTGCCTATCACTTGGTTCATTATGGAACTAATGGGCATAGTGAATGAGCACATTATCATCCTAAGGTAGCACCAGAACTGATGATGCCATAGGGAAGACAAATTGAGGATATAGGAATAGAGGACAAATGACTTGATGAGTTTATATCAGTGACCTAGAGGGATTTATCTGAGACTATTTGGTGGATTGTGAGGCTTTCATGTTGGTAGGTGAACTCGGTGGGATCATGTTAATATGGCAGCATAGCTTTCATTACCCCTGAGTAAATTGGATTTAGTAGGACAATTATGGTTGCAATCTGAAATTCTTGGATGCATGAGGATTAGACTTAGCCAAGGGGTATTGATAGGAGATAGTTGGCATTACGATGATAACTTGATGGAAACATGTAGGAATTCTCGTTGAACATGAGATTTGGATTTAAGAAGATGATTCTAGTTGAATATAGATGCTGAGTAAGTCTACATGGTTCGGAGTAAATTGGATTTAGACCGATAATCTCGATCGCGATACCATGTTTCTCGATGGGCGATAAACTAGGAGATTGTATTAATTGTCAGAGTTGATATAAGCTTGACCTTGGAGTTTACTTGACCATGATAATGGAAATTGGTGGACTGACTATAGTAGAGATAGCCTTTTCAAGTATTTTGGGATTATAGGACTTTAGGAGATCATGTGGAACACCATAGACACTGGATTTGTAGATTATGTAGTGATTAATGGTAGTTAACGGGTTGTTGGAGATGATTCATAGGAAGGAAACAAGATTTTGGAGTGGCATGTGACGTGTTTCCTTAGGATAGAGGTGCTTTATCTTAGACCTTGGAAGAATAGGCTGAGCACTTCGATTGTCACATTCAAGCTTAGCGGCTTATATGCTGTACCCATGGATTTTTAGGGGTAGCCATACATATGAGTTTGGGGATCGTAGACATATATGATTTTGTTAGACCTCCCCTCGGGAGTCACGAGCATATGGATCACAGGAGTGATGATTGGATTTGGCCTATACGAGATGATGCTTTCGGTGGTATAAGGTTATTTGTTTGAAGGACTAAATAGACTATTGGCCTCTCAGAAATCGTGCTCAAGGATAAGATGATAAACGTTCACTCGCACACTAGAATCCTTGAAACCCTTAAGCCCTACCAAGCCATGACATACTTGGATCATGACCATGGGCTTTGGCTCTAGGTCAAGTAGACCCTGGCAAACACTCAACTGTGACCACCACTAATCCCCCAGCCTACTTTATGTACCCCATGAACAAAGTCTTCATGGAGTACTTAGACAAGATAATTGTCATCATTATTTGGTAACCTACTTGTCTACCCGAAGACGGAAGAAGAGTCGTTCAGTTGGTTAGGGAACATCTGAAGACCGCCATGTCAAGGGGGAAGAACTAAACCAACCGCCATCGTGAAGAAGTAAACTCCGGCGTCGAAGACCATGTGCACCAACGGGTCACTCCTCTCAGAAGAACCAAGCATTTCCATGTCAAGCAGAAGCTCACTCCAAGATTTAACAACCCCCACCGAGATCGTCACAAGATGAAGAGAAGACAGTTACCAGATGGATTACCACCTGAGTTACCCAGTGTGCGTAATGTGTCCACATGACACAACTCCGGAAGTGTTTTCAACTTCTTAGCTAGCCCGATCACTAACAAGGACATCGATCACCGAGCCATCGACCTCCAGCCCAATATGACCTACGCGAGAGACCCCAATTGCAATCTGGATCAAGCAGGACGACAAACACGAAGCCACGCCATCGAGTACTTCAAGGTTCAATGGAGCACCAAATGGAAGCAGAAGCAGTACGAGGATGTGAAGACTACCCCAAATCCAAGTTTCCATGTTCCTTCCCGCACCTAGTCTGGGAATCTCAGGGACGAGATTCTTGTAAGGGGGGTAGGTCTGTCACACCCTGATTTTCATGCCACAACACTTAAGCTAATAAATCATGATAAAATGTGGTTTGACAAAAACTTTTGAGTGTTTTGTCTTAGCTTTGATTGAATGTTTGACTGTTGTTTGCAAGTGCTCTAAAAATCAAATAAATCATCCAACTATTATACTCCTTCTCCTTGATCCAAAACCTTTTCCCAATGATCATACCATGTGTATAGAACAATATAGTATTTTCTTACAAAAATAATTTGGCCAAATAGTATTTTCAAAAATTAGTTTTCGAAAAACCCCTGAATTGAGGTTTGCGCTGCAAGTACTTAATTAAGGGCAGTAAAAATATTTCCAAAAATATATTTGACTCCTATTAGATATAGGACACCCAGAAACCACAAAAATATAATTTTGAAAGTTATTTTCCTATTTTATTTAAAGGCTTTTTCTTTAGGCCAGAAATGGTCTTTAATAGGTTAAAATTATTTTAAAGCTTCAAAAATATTTGAGAAAAATCAGGGAAGCTCAGTGGACATATATTGTCCATATATATGAGTTTAAACACATGGTCATGATCAAAATATTGGACAAAACCGTCCATAACCATTTCAGATCATTTCAAATATTTGAAATATTTCTATAAGAAATATTTTCAAATAAATCCAGGAAAATTCTAGCAAGTCACATATTCATAATGTGAAGATCTTGCAATGTTTCATATCAATCAAAATAACTATGGTTCACAAAAGTGCCCCAAAACCCTCTCTGTCCAGATCCAAGTTTGAACAACTCTTCATTGCCAAGTGTGTCCTTTTGATCTCAACTTTTGTGGACATGTTCAGAGCCTCAAATGATGACACTACACTAAGTGGTGCATCAAGGAGAATAGATTTGCATGACTAAATCTTGAAAAGTCCATTTCTGCTAATTTCTAGGGTTTACAAAAGTTGCATTGGCAACTTTGCCCAAATGAGCTCAAAATTGGTGGAAGGCCCTAATTATATGTGACATTTCACCCTGTGGAGTCTCCTGGCAAATGGAAATCATCTGCTTTCCCAAAACACCATCAAACACCTTCTGGCAGAAATTTAAAATGCATGTTTTGGCAATTTCCACTAATCTCCATGAGCTCAACTTTTTCCCACAGCCTCATCTGCTCCTCCTCTACCTCCTTCGTGCTTGGCTGCCCAAGGATCAATGATTAAGGGGGCCAGAGACCCAATTTTCCTCTCTGGACAGCCACTTTCCTCTCCCTTTCTCATCTCTCTCCCACTCCTGGCAAGTTCCAGAGCATCCAATGCCACTTTCCCATTGTTTACTCTCCCCTGCAGCTTCCAGACACAAGTGGACGCGCGAGTGCGTGCGGAAAAGCTGTGGATGCCGGCCAAAGACGCGCTTTGGAGCGCGAGGCAGAGCAGGCGACCGTTGACGCCGCGTCCCCTGACCACCTCGAGGCTCCCCCTTGCGCCAGTCGAGGTGCCTCGACGTCCACAACAAGCCACCGTGTAGTCCCCCTCGTCTCTCCCTCTCTCTCTCACCTCCGTCGGCGCATGGCCAGAGCCGCCCGGCTCGGCCAATGCATGGCCTCGCACGCGCGAGCACCAGATCCTTGCCTCGCTCCTCCTCTCACTTCCTGGCGCCGCACTCAACTCCCACGGACGCCATAGACAGCCCCTCGCCCTCTCTCCCGGCCTCCCGAGCCGTTGCCGCGGCCACCCGTGCGCCGCATCCATGGTGAGCCGCTTCTGTGTGTTCAGTGAGCATTGATCTCTGGGATCACTGTACACGTGCATTCGGTGATCACGACTTATGAGTCGGGGTCCCCACAAGTATATTCAATACTCGGATTATACTCTTGAATCATTTCGACCCAACGATTCTGCCTGAGGATGAGGTTGGGCTGAGTGAAGATATACTTGAGACTCTTATGATCAGTGAAGATGTCCACTTTCCTTCCCAACAAGAGATGTCTCCATGTTAAAAGAGCATGGAAAACTGCCGCCAACTCAAGGTCATGAGTGGGGTAGTTCTTTTCGTTGGGCTTCAACTGGCGAGAGGTATAGGCGACAACTTTCTTCTCTTGCATTAACACAGCACCGAGACCTTGCAGGGAAGCATCACAGAAAACCTCGAATGGTTTGGATTCATCAGGAGGAGTCATAACTGGAGCTGTGACTAACTTCTCTTTGAGGGTGTTGAAAGCGATGTCACATTTAGGTGTCCAGACATACTTCACATGCTTCTGGAGGAGGTTGGAAAGAGGCTTCGCGATCTTAGAGAAATTCTCAACGAACCTTCGACAATAGCTTGCGAGCCCAAGGAAGTTGCGGAGTTGCTTCACATTCTGAGGCGGTTCCCAATTCACAATTGCAGACACCTTCTCAGGATTAACAGCTATGCCCTTGGCGGAGATGATATGCCCAAGGTAGAGAACCTCATCGAGCCAAAACTCACACTTTGAAAACTTCGCATAGAACTGATGTTCTCTGAGTTTGTCAAGCACCAATCTCAAGTGCTTGGCATGATCCTCCTTGTTCTTGGAAAAGACCAAAATGTCATCGAGATAGACCAAGATGAAGTCATTTGTGTAGGGGTTGAAGATGAAGTTCATCATGCGAGAGAATGTTGGAGGAGCGTTGACAAGGCCGAAAGACATGACAGTGTATTCATATGAACCATAGCTTGTCCTGAATGCTGTCTTGGGGATGTCTTGTTCACGAATGCGAATCTGATGATAGCCCATACGGAGGTCAAGCTTGGAGAATACTTGAGCACCTTTGAGTTTTTTGAAAAGCTCATTGATGTTGGGAAGTGGGTACTTGTTCTTTATGGTCTTCTTGTTCAATGGACGATAGTCGACACAAAGTCTGTCTGTTCCATCATTCTTCTTGACAAAAAGAACACCAGAACCCCATGGAGAAGAACTTGGTCGGATGAGACCCATACGCTCTTGAATATCGAGTTGTTTCTTCGGCTCCTTCAACTCTTCAGGTCCAAGCTTGTAAGGACGTTTGCAAACAGGTTCCGTGCCAAGCTCAAGATCGATGACGAATTCAACTGGCCGGTGAGGAGGCATTCCTGGAAGCTCTTCTGGAAAGACGTCTTGATATTCACAAACGACTGGAATCTGAGAGATGGCATCCAACTCGCCCTTCTCATTGAGAGAAAACAAACGAATGGTATCATCACGAGCGGCAAAGACGATCACATCCTCAGACGAGTGTGTCAATTGAATCTGCCTAGCAGCACAATCAAGTTGAGCCTTGTGCTTAGAAAGCCAGTCCATTCCGAGAATTAGATCAATATCCGAGTCACAAGGACCATTGGAGAAGACAGAAAAACTTATAGTCACCCATCATGATAGAAACATACGGGACCATCGTGGTAGCCCTCATAGACTTGGCCGGAGAATCCACTCCCATAGGTTTACCCAACATTTCTGAAACGAAGTCATGCTTTGAAACAAATGATCTTGACAAGAAACAATGCAATGCACCAGCATCGAAAAGGACTTTTGCAGGTGTAGAGTTAACTGGAAAGTTACCCATGATCACTTCTGAAGAGTCCTCTTCCTGAGCTGCGTTCACCATGTTGACCTTTGCAAACTTGGGATTATGCTTGACCCCTGCATTGCTGGCAGATCTCACAGGAGGAGGAGGAAGACTCCTCTGGTTGAAGCATTTGTTTGCATAGTGACCCTTCTGCTGACACTTGTTGCACGTAACCTCTGAGAGCGGATGGTGATACGGAGCACTTGATCTTGGAGCATGAGACGAAGCCTTGTTCTGAAAGCCTGGGTTGGGTGGGTAGGAAGATCCATTGCCACCTTTGCTCTTCTGCTGATAAGGCTGACAGAACGGAGGAGGAGGAGGCAACCAAAACTTTTGCTGCTTAGTTGTCACTTGAGTTGAAGAAGAAGAAGGAGTTGCATCCCTGACTCTCTTCTTGGAAGCTTCACACTTGAGCTGAGCAGTCTCTTGCTTTAGTGCCATATTGTAGAACTCATCGTACTTTTTCGACTCAAATAGCACGAGGGCTAGTTGCAGATCTTCTCTGAGGCCACCTCTGAACTGATAAATCATGCTCTTCTTATCAGGGACGTCTTGCTTGGCGAAGCGAGCGAGCTTCTGGAACAAGATGTTGTATTGGTAAACAGACAAGCTGCCTTGCTTCAGATTGCGGAACTCCTCACGGTTGCTCTCAACAACACTCTGAGGAATGTGGTGAGCTCTGAAGTCTTAGCGGAAATCATCCCAGGTAATCACACGACCTCCTCTAGAATCTTTGTATTGTTGATACCACTCTGCAGCTTGGTCTTTGAGTTGGAACAAGGCAAACTTGACAAAGTCCTCAGGCCCGACGTTGCTGCACTCGAAATGTTTGCAGATATCCACGAGCCAATCATCAGCGTCTGTGGCCTCGACACAGTTACTGAAGGTCTTTGGCTAGTTTGCAAGGAATTGGTTGAGGGTAGCAAACTGAGTGTGATTGTTGCCATTGCCTTGATTTCCTTGGTTGCTCTCTTGCAAGAGTTGCATAATCAGCTGCGTGTTGGCGTTGGTAGCGGCCATCACAGCTTGCCATGCCTCCGGAGGTGGAGGTGGTGGCGGTGGTTCCGGATTCTGACGCGTTGGAGGAGCCATCCTGAAGAGGGTGACATCTGTTAGCATCTTGAAAGACATAAATTCAAGCTGAATCAAATGGATCGAAATTGCAACATATAGCCTTAACATTCGAACAAGAATGAACGAATGAATTCCAAATTAAATGGTCACACTTCCATAAATTGAGAAGCCACTTAGATAGAGGTAGATGAATAAAACAATAAGGTACGGACATGAACAAATACTTGGTAAGGATTACCCAATCACAAACCAAATATCTGCGGAAGAAATACTAGAGCTACATGAATTCCCACCTATGAAACTCCCGAAATTTTCTCGTTATGCAATCAGGTGTTGGGGATACAGGGGAAGCATAATATCTCACCCAAAACTAGAAAATCCTACATCCAGTTGTATCCATCCTTCAACACATAACCAAGAAACCTTCGGAAAGCATTTACCTCAACCTTCGAAAAGCATCCGTTATACGAGTTATGGCAATACTCCTGAACTCCCGCCCCAATACTGGGTGGCGTCGAGGTTATCTCACCAACAACTGCATAAAGGAGATTTTCGATGTCGGCGAAACTCAGGTATTCTAGAACTGCAACGATAAAATTGTGACGACAACACCTCGGAGCTCAACTCCCCAGGACACTGCCACGACCCCTAAATGTCAGGAGGCACCAAGAACAATGTTCTCGTCACAAAACCATCGGAACGATTCCAAAATACCCGCGTGATCCTAAATTTTTTTTAGTGAAATTTGAGAAGAGAAGAGTCAAAACTCTACGTCAGGATGCCTCACCAGAGCGACGAAGGGATTGAGGAGTAAAAAGAATCCTACTCTCCGATATATATAATCCTAAAAGACTCAAAACATTTTTCTAGACTCAACAACGCCAACGATTCGATCAAGCAGGGGGCTCCTAAGTCGGGGAAGGCTATGATTACCAACTTGTAACACCCACGATGCGGCTATATCTCCCACGTGCCGGAGCACGACTTAGAGGCATAACCACATTGTAGGCAATGTCGCAAGAGGGGTAATCTTTACACATCCCATGTACTGAATAAGAAAGAGGTACAGAGTTGGCTTACAATCGCCACTTCACACAATACATAAATATAGCATTACAATCATCCAGATACAATCAAGGTTCGACTACGGAACCAAAATAAAGACAACCCCAAATGCATAAGATCCCCGATCGCCCCAACTGGGCTCCACTACTGATCGTCTGGAAAGGAAACGTAGTATCGTCCTGAGTCCTCATCAAACTCCCACTTGAGTTCAGTCGCATCCCCTAGAACGGTATCATCGTCACCTGCAACTGGTTTTGGAAGTAATCTGTGAGTCACGGGGACTCAACAATCTCACACCCTCGCGATCAGGACTATTTAAGCTTATGGGTAGGTAAAACGTATGAGGTGGAGCTGCAGCAAGCACTAGCATATATGGTGGCTAACATACGCAAATGAGAGCGAGAAGAGAAGGCAAAGCACGTTCGAGAATCTATGATCAATAAGTGATCCTAGAAATACTTACGTTCAAGCATAACCCGAGACCGTGTTCTCTTCCCGGACTCCGCCGAAAAGAGACCATCACGGCTACACACGCTGTTGATTCATTTTACTTAAGTTTAGTTTCAGGTTTTCTACAACCGGACATTAACAAATTCCCATCTGCCCATAACCGCGGGCACGGCTTTCGAAAGTTCAAATCCTTGCAGGGGTGTACCAACTTAGCCCATCACAAGCTCTCACGGTCAACGAAGGATATTCCTTCTCCCAGGATGGCCGATCAGACTCGGAATCCCGGTTACAAGACATTTCAACAATGGTAAAACAAGACCGGCAAGACCACCCGCTGTGCCGAAAAATCCTGATAGGAGCTGCACATATCTCGTTCTCAGGGCACACCGGATAAGCTAAGCGTACGGGAGCCAACGTAACCCAAGTTACCAAGGGACAGCCCCGCACGGTGCTCTAGGTTGGACCAACACTTAGAGAAGCACTGGCCCGGGGGTTTAAAATAAAGATGACACCTGAGTCTGCGAAACCCAAGGGAAAAAGGCTAGGGTGCAAATGGTAAAACCAAGGTAGGGCCTTGCTGGAGGAGTTTTATTCAAGGCGAACTGTCAAGGGGTTCCCATTATAACCCAACCGTGTAAGGAACACAAAATCAAGGAACATAACATCGGTATGACGGAAACTAGGGCGGCAAGAGTGGAACAAAACACCAGGCATAAGGCCGAGCCTTCCACCCTTTACCAAGTATATAGATGCATTAAAGTAAACAAGATATAATAATGATATCCCAACAATAATCATGTTCCAACAAGGAACAAACTCCAATCTTCGCCTGCAACTAGCAACGCTATAAGAGGGGCTGAGCAAAGCGGTAACATAGCCAAACAACGGTTTGCTAGGACAAGGTGGGTTAGAGGTTTGACATGGCAATATGGGAGGCATGATAAAACATGTGGTAGGTATCGCGACATAGGCATAACAATAGAGCGAGCAACTAGCAAGCAAAGATAGAAGTGATTTCGAGGGTATGGTCATCTTGCCTGCAAAGTTCTCCGAGTTGACGTAAGCTTGATCCTCGTAAGCGTTCTCAATGGGTTCCTCGATCACGTACTCATCTCCCGGCTCTACCCAAAGCAAGAACACAAGCAAAGGGAACCACAATCATCCACGGTGCAATGCGCAAGCAACATGATGCAAAACATGGCATGATATGGGGGATGTGATATGCAATGCATATGCGTGCTCCAGAAGGAAAAGATTGAACCAGGCCTCAACTTGTCAAACCAAGAGCGCCGCTGGAAATATTAGTTGATTTCGGTCGAAATCGATATAAAGATCACCGGAATCGGATGCACGGTTTGCAAATGGCAAGCAAAACAATAATGGCACTAAGCTGCGATTAACAGCACGATGCCATCTAAATGCATCGAGAAAAATAAGCTACTGCACTCTAACATAGCAACAAAGCACATGGCAGTGATCTACTCAAGATGCTTGAAAAAAGATGAACACTGAGCTACGGCTAAACCACACAATAGAAGGTTCAAAGAAGCATGGCAAAAGTGCAAAAGATATCAGGTTCACAGACTTAGTGAAAATAACAACACGTCAGGAATTAACATCAGGAAGCAATGTTTAGAGCAAGATAACAACATGCTATAGGATCATATCATGGCAAAGAAAGGCATGGCATGAAACTACTCAAAGCATATAAGAAAAGTCCCTTACTGACCATAAGTCAAAAAGGATCAGAAGATACAATGGCAACCATGTAAACATAGCAAGTTTCGTTGTCAGATTCAGACTTATGTAGGCATGTTTGCGAGCTCGATGCACTCACCACAAGGCATTGCATGACAAACTAAGCATACACCCAGCAAGAAGACATGTTCAAGTAGCTTACCATGGCAAGAACAAACTCATAGCATGCATGGATCAACTATAACAACCTTGGAAAAATTGATTAACACGTAAACAATCTACCAGGAACATTTTATAGCTAAAGTAGAGCAAGATTGAGTTAGGCTATGGTACTCCATAATTGCAAACAAAGCCATGGATGGATAGAACATAACAATATCTCAAAATCATCCTTACTGAACAAGCTCAAAAGAGGCATGGATCACTCTATAGCAACATGAATACATGGCATAAAAATAACATCAGGGAAATGACTTAGAAGAATTCTAAGTCCCTGAAATCGGCAACATCACGAGAGCTACTTTGCATGCTTGTGCTAGTCACCACAATGATCACAAAAATACATGGCATACACCCCTGTAAAGATGGCATGGCATATCCCAAAACACATGTAGGGCTCAAGTTCATAAGAGGCACACATTAAACATGGTAAAAATGACAAATGTCCATAATCTGATAAGAAACAGAAACTAACATTACATAGCACTCTTGCAACAACATTTAGGGCATCAAGATGAACATAAACAAGCATAGTGCAATGGAATGAAATGAATATCACATCCAAACGAACAATTTGATATATCATACGTGCAAAACGGAACTACGGATGCAGAGATACGACATGATGAAGATGCCTAAAAAATATTTAAAACTGGGGACTTGGAGAAAAAAACGAAAGTCAACCCTAATCCTCTCAGATCCAGATCTGGCACGCAGTTCGAGGATCGCCGGGGCTTCGCCGGAGAAGACGGGGCAGTGGTCGGAGCTTCGCCGAATTTGCTCCTCGACAACGAGGAGCAGGGAGGCGGCGAGGTGGCGCGGCCGCGGGCGAGGAGGAGGCCGGTCGGGCGGCGGCGGACGAGGTCCGGACGAGGTCCAGACGAGGCAGCGGTCGGACGCCGTGCCGGTGGCGCGCCGGCGGCGGGGTCGCGACGGCGGCGCTCGGGCGGCGACCGGCGCGCGGAGGCGGAGGACGAGCGGTTGGAGGTGGCGGCGGGCCACGTGGGCCGGCGCGGTTGGAGGCGGCGGTGGGCCACGTGTCGGCCTGTAAGTGGCTCGGGGTGGCGGCGCGTTTTGCCCGGCCGGACCGGACATGTCCGGCGGCGGGAGGAGGAAGAGGCTAGGGTTTTGGACTGCGGGAATTTCGGAGGGGGATGCCTATTTATACATAGAAGGAGCTAGGAGACTCCAAATGGAGTGCGGTTTTCGGCCACGCGATCGTGATCGAACGACCGAGAGGATGGAGTGGGTTTTGGTGGGTTTTGGGCCACATTGGAGGGGTGTTGGGCTGCAACACACACGAGGCCTTTACGGTTCCTCGGTTAACCATTGGAGTATCAAACGAAGTCTAAATGGCACAAAACTTGATAGGCGGTCTACCGGTAGTATACCAAGGCCGCTTGGCAAGTCTCCATCCAATCCTAGAACGTTTAACACCCGCACAAGAAAAGAGGCAAAAGGGGACGCCAGAGGACATAGGAGTGCCGGAATGCAAAACGGACAACGGGGAAAATGCTCGGTTGCATGAGACGAACACGTATGAAAATGCGATGCACATGATGACATGATATGAGATGCATGACATGGGCAAAAGCAAAACGAAGAAAAAACCCAACCACGAGGAATATCATAACTTAGTGCCGAAAATGGCAAGAGTTGGAATACAAATATGGCAAGTTACATATGGGGCGTTACACATTATTTGCCATTTGCCTCTCGTTTTCGTCTCCCCCACTTCACCTTTGTTGTTTTATTCGCCCCCTTTCTGTTCGTCTCTTTCCACTTACCTCTTGTGTGTTCCTTCCTTGTGCGGTTTGTTGCCATGATGTCTGAAACTGGGGAGGTTATCATTGAAAAGGATAGTAGTAACGATGGGGGAAACGTTGATGCTTTTTATTATCCTCATGAAGAACGTACTATGTTACACACTAAGAAGTTTCGGATTGGTAGTGGTAATATTATTAGAAAAGGAGTTATTCAAGATTTCTTTACTTGCGCCGGTGCTTTGCCCACTATGGGCAGGTCTATTCTTCATAAAACTAGTAGTCTTGCGGATGCTATATCTTTGCTCATGGTTGAACTTGAAAGACAATTTATCCACATGCATCCTTGCATACAGAGGAATTTTCTAGAATTTTCCAATATTGAACATTCTTCTGTTATGCGAGCAGCTACCATCTTTTTAGCTCATGAGTCTAGATTTATAATAAAAGAGGCCAACGAAATTGTTGAGCATTATAGGGTGGATGACGGCCGTCCTCCCATGGAAGCAATCCTTTTTTATCAAGAAGACATAATGGACTTACGATCTTTAGATCATGTTGCTTTTAATGAAAACCTTAGAAAAAAAGGTTCCTACCGATGTTCTAGTTGACAAGATTTCTGAACTTAATGATAATTTTGCTATCCAGAACAATGGGTTAGGTCTTTCCCTTGAACAAAGGCTCATGACTTTTTGCCAAAAGAATGCTTATAATGATGAATTGGTTGTGCAATATGAGGGGCCAAAGGAGGAACCAATACCTCTTGAGCTTGATCTTGGGGACTTTTGTCCCATTGAATTTAGCCCTTTTGATTACTTTTTCTTGGCACAAAGAAAATGTGCTGCTGAACGTAGGGTGTATGAGATGAGTTTTCACAATTTGCATTATCACTATCATGGGAACACTTAGATCTATTCTTTTTTTATTCCTAGCTAGGGGCGTTAAACGATAGCGCTTGTTGGGAGGCAACCCAATTTTATTTTTGTTCCTTGCTTTTTGTTCCTGTTTAGCAATAAATAAATCATCTACCCTGTGTTATGATTGTGTCTTTTATGTTTTAGTTAGTGTTTGTGCCAAGTAAAGCCTTTAGGATCTTCTTGGGTGATTGTTGTTTGATCTTGCAGAAAAAACAGAAAGTATGCGTTCACGAGAATAATTTTCATTTTTTACCAGAGAGTGATAAAATACCAACTCCAACTGCAGTAGATCAATATACAAATTATTTAGGACTTCCTAATTTTTCAGAATTTTTGGAGTCACATAAGTATTCGAAACTTCTGGACTACTACACACTGTTCTGTTTTTGACAGATTTTGTTTTTCGTGTGTTTTTTGCTTATTTTGATGAATCTATGGCTAGTATCGGGGGGTATGAACCATAGAGAAGTTGGAATACGGTAGGTTTAACACCAATATAAATAAAGAATGAGTTAATTACAGTACTTTAAAGTGGTGATTTATTTTCTTATACTAACGGAGCTCATGAGATTTTTTGTTGAGTTTTCTGTTGTGAAGTTTTCAAGTTTTGGGGTAAAGATTTGATGGATTTTGGAACAAGGAGTGGCAAGAGTCTAAGTTTGGGGATACCCAAGGCACCCCAAGGTAAAATTCAAGGACAACCAAAATCCTAAGCTTGGGGATGCCCCGGAAGGCATCCGCTCTTTCGTCTTCGTCTATCGGTAACTTTACTTGAGGCTATATTTTTATTCACCACATGATATGTGTTTTGCTTGGAGCGTCTTGTATGATTTGAGTCTTTGATTTTTAGTTTACCACAATCATACTTGCTGTACACACATTTTGGAGAGACACACATGAATCAGAATTTATTAGAATACTCTATGTGCTTCACTTATATCTATTGAGCTAGATAATTTTGCTCTAGTGCTTCACTTATACCTTTTTAGAGCACGGTTGTGGTTTTATTTTATAGAAATTATTGATCTCTCATGCTTCACTTATATTATTTTGAGAGTCTTTTAGAACAGCATGGTAATTCGCTTTGGCTATAAAATTAGTCCTAATATGATAGGCATCCAGGATGAGTACAATAAAAACTTTCATATAGAGTGCATTAAATACTATGAGAAGTTTGATACTTGATAATTGTTTTGAGATATAAAGATGGTAATATTAGAGTCGTGCTAGGTGAGTAATTGTGGAATTGAGAAATACTTCTGTTGAAGTTTGCATGTCCCGTAGAATGCACGTATGGTAAACGTTGTGTGACAAATTTGAAGCATGAGGTGTTCTTTGATTGCTTTCCTTATGAGTGGCGGCCGGGGACGAGCGATGGTATTTTCCTACCAATCTATCCCGCTAGGAGCATGCACTTAGTGCTTGGTTTTGATGACTAGTAGATTTTTGCAATAAGTATGTGAGTTCTTTATGACTAATGTTGAGTCCTTGGATTATACGCACTCTCACCCTTCCATCATTGCTAGCCTCTTCGGTACCGTGCATTGCCCTTTCTCACCTCGAGAGTTGGTGCAAACTTCGCCGGTGCATCCAAACCCCATGATATGATACGCTCTATCACACATAAGCCCCCTTATATCTCCCTCAAAACAGCCACCATACCTACCTATTATGGCATTTCCATTGCCATTCCGAGATATATTGCCATGAAACTTTCCACTGTTCCGTTTATTATGACACGCTCCATCATTGTCATATTGCTTTGCATGATCATGAAGTTGACATCGTATTTGTGGCAAAGCCACCTTCATAATTCTTTCATACATGTCACTCTTGATTCATTGCACATCCCGGTAGACCGCCGGAGGCATCCACATAGAGTCATATTTTATTCTAAGTATCGAGTTGTAATTCTTGAGTTGTAAGTAAATAAAAGTGTGATGATTTTCATTATTAGAGCATTATCCCATGTGAGGAAAGGATGATGGAGACTATGATTCCCCCACAAGTCGGGATGAGATTCCGGACGAAAAAAAAGAGACCATAAAAAGAGAAAAAGGTCCAAATAAAAAAATGAGAGAAAAAGAGAGAAGGGCAATGTTACTATCCTTTTCCACACTTGTGCTTCAAAGTGGCACCATGATCTTCATGATAGAGAGTCTCTTATTTTCTCACTTTCATATACTGGTGGGAATTTTCATTATAGAACTTGGCTTGTATATTCCAATGATGGGCTTTCTCAAAATGCCCTAGGTCTTCGTGAGCAAGCAAGTTGGATGCACACCCACTTAGTTTCTTTTGTTGAGCTTTCATATATTTATAGCCCTAGTGCATCTGTTGCATGGCAATCCCTACTCCTCGCATTGACATCAATTGATGGGCATCTCCATAGCCCGTTGATTAGCCGCGTCAATGTGATACTTTCTCCTTTTTTGTCTTCTCACACAACGTCCATCATCATATTCTATTCCACCCATAGTGCTATGTCCATGGCTCGCGCTCATATATTGCGTGAAAGTTGAAAGAGTTTGAAAAGGATATGTTATTGTGGTAAGACATAATTGCTTGGTTTGCATGCTTGAAGTACTATTATTTTTATGTCAATATTAAACTTTCGTCTAGAATCTTTTGGCTCTAAACATTCATGCCGCAATAAAGAGTATTACATTGAAAATTCTGTTAGGTAGCATTCTAGATCAAAAATTCTGTTTTTATCATTTACCTACTCGAGGACGAGCAGGAATTAAGCTTGGGGATGCTTGATACGTGTCCAACGTATCTATAATTTTTGATTGTTCCATGCTATTATATTATATGTTTTGGATGTTTAATGGGCTTTAATATGCACTTTTGTATTATTTTTGGGACTAACGTATTAACCGAAGGCCCAGTGCAAATTGTTGTTTTTTTTGCCTATTTTAGTGTTTCGCAGAAAAGGAATATCAAACGGAATCCAAACGAAACGAAACCTTCGCGAGGATCTTTCTTGGAAGAAACGCAATCCAGGAGACTTGGAGTGGAAGTCAGAGATGCAACGAGGCGGCCATGAGGCAGGAGGGCGCGCCCAGGGGGGTAGGCGCGCCCCCACCCTCGTGGCCCCTAGTAGCTTCATCGACCTACTTATTTCACCTATATATACTCCTATACCCTGAAAACATCTAGGGTATCCCCGAAACCACTTTTACACCGCCGCAACCTTCTGTACCCGTGAGATCCCATCTTGGGGCCTTCTCCGGCAATCTGCCGGAGGGGGAATCGATCACGGAGGGGTTCTACATCAACACCATAGCCTCTCCGATGATGTGTGAGTAGTTTACCACAGACCTTCGGGTCCATAGTTATTAGCTAGATGGCTTCTTCTCTCTCTTTGGTTCTCAATACAAAGTTCTCCTCGATGTTCTTGGAGATCTATTCGATGTAATACTTTTTGCGGTGTGTTTGCCGAGATCTGATGAATTGTGGGTTTATCATCCAGATTATCTACGGACAATATTTGGTTCTTCTCTAAATTCTTATATGCATGATTTGATATCTTTGCAAGTCTCTTCGAATTATCGGTTTAGTTTGGCCTACTAGATTGATCTTTCTTGCAACGGGAGAAGTGCTTAGCTTTGGGTTCAATCTTGCGGTGTCCTTTCCCAGTGACAGTAGGGGCAGCAAGGCACGTATTGTAATATTGCTATCAAGGAAAAAAAGATGGGGTTTATATCATATTGCTTGAGTTTATCCCTCTACATCATGTCATCTTGCCTAATGCGTTACTCTATTCTTATGAACTTAATACTCTAGATGCATGCTAGATAGCGGTCGATGTGTGGAGTAATAGTAGTAGATGCATAATCGTTTCGGTCTACTTGACATGGACGTGATGCCTATTGTCGGTGTCAAAACCGGTGGATCTCGGGTAGGGGTCCCGAACTGTGCGTCTAAGGCGGATGGTAACAGGAGACAAGGGACATGATGTTTACCCAGGTTCGGGCCCTCTTGAAGGAGGTAATACTCTACGTCCTGCTTGATTGTTCTTGATGATATGAGTATTACAAGAGTTGATCTACCACGAGATCGTAGAGGCTAAACCCTAGAAGCTAGCCTATGGTATGATTGTATGTTGTCCTACGGACTAAACCCTCCGGTTTATATAGACACCGGAGGGGGCTAGGGTTACGCAGAGTCGGTTACAAGGGAGGATATCTACATATCCGTATCGCCTAGCTTGCCTTCCACGCCAACGAGAGTCCCATCCGGACACAGGACGAAATCTTCAATCTTGTATCTTCACAGTCCAACAGTCCGGCCAAAGGATATAGTCCGGATGTCCGGAGACCCCCTAATCCAGGACTCCCTCAGTAGCCCCTGAACCAGGCTTCAATGACGATGAGTCTGGCGCGCAGTATTGTCTTCGGCATTGCAAGGCGGGTTCCTCCTCCGAATACTCCATGGAAGATTTTTAACACAAGGATAGTGTCCGACTCTGTAAAACAAGTTCCACATACCACCGTAGAGAGAAAAACATTTCCACAAATCCAATCTGCTGACATGTTTCGACAGCATGACATCATGTCACGGCCCGGTCTTTATTCGAACCGTTTTTCTCAACCAGCACCACACATATTGTGGGGCAGTTTTCTCGACACGTCTTGTCAAAGCAGAGATCGTGTTCCCCTTATTACGGGATTCTCATCAATACAAACGTGGGTAACCCAACCGCGCCATTACTTATGGAGCTTGGGGAATAAGAGGTTTTACCAAGCGAGGGGGGTGCATCGCATCTTCCGCCCTTATAAAGGGGCAAGAATTCACCCTCTTCACCCATACCTTCTTCCCAACTCGTTCCATTCTGCTCAGGCTCCAACGCGCGAGCGTTCACCTCCTCTACCCACAAGAGGTCTTCCAAAGATGTCTGGATCCAGAGCAGGAGGCAAATGGATGGCCTCTACTGTCCGAGAGAACGATATCAAAAAGCTTCACGAGGCCGGGTATCTGGCCAAGAAAATCGGCCACCGTCTCCCGACGGCGGGACAGATCGTCCCCACTCCAGAACCCCACGAGAGGGTTGTATTCCTCCCTCACTTTGTCCGCGGGCTAGGATTTCCCCTCCACCCATTCGTTCGTGGTATCATTTACTATTATGGGATCGATCTTCATGATCTGTCCCCTAATTCCTTCCTCAACATCTCGACATTCATTGTCGTGTGCGAGGCTTTTCTCCGCATTTCTCCACACTTCGGTTTATGGCTGAAGGTCTTTAATGTGAAGCCCAAGGTGGTGGGCGGCGAGAACGCCGAGTGTGGGGGCGCTATGGTGAGCAAGATGCCCAACGTCATATGGCCAACAGGAACCTTTAATGATTCTGTCAAGGAGTGGCAACAACAGTGGTTTTACATCACTGAGCCGAGCGGTAAGGAGCGGGCCGCTTCTCCCGAGTTTCGATCCGGCACCCCTCTGCGGCTTACGTCCTGGGTCAAGAAAGGACTGGATTGGTCCTCGTCCGATGAACTGTCGGTGCTCCAGACGCGCGTTAAAGATATGGGGGATAAGAATATTGAACTCGTCGACATAGTCCATGTGATGTTAGTCCGCCGGATACTGCCTTGTCAACACCAGACTTGCAATCTATGGGAGTTTGATCCGGCCAGGCACCAAACCTTGCGAAGGCTCTTCGGCTCGTCGCACGAGGACATGTGGAAGGGGCTTTTTAAGTCCAGCAAATCATGGCCGGACTCCGCCGAAGACCATGGGTACCAACTGTCCCGTCCTGCAAGTTCGGTGAGTTTATCAAACCTTTCCATCCGCATGACCCAAAGGAAGCGCTTGACAAAGAAGGCGGAGCGGATCCATTGTCCGGCCCCGCTGCCCGAAGACCCGGCCATCCCACTTCTGACGAAGATGCTGGTCCCAGCGCCTTACAAGGTGCCGAAGAAGACGGTCGAGAAGGAGGCTAAAAAGACCCGGGGCGGCCTTCGTCATCGCGGCACTTCGGGCACAATACCCGAAGGCTCTGATGCCCATTCTGCATTCGAAGAGGACGAAAAGGAGGAGGGAGATGAATCCCCTGCGGAAGGAAGAAGGAAGAGGACGGCCTCCGCATCCTTGGAGGCCGAACTACCCGAAAGAGGAAAGCTTCCTCGTCAAGAGGAGTCTCCTGCCGCTACCGACAGCGGGCCGGCATGGGATCCCAGGGCCCAGCCCCTGGTGAACTCGTGAGTATCCGAATACGTTTAAGCGTCCGGACTCATCATGGCTTAGTATTCTTAACCTAAGCCGTATATTTCTTGTAGTCCAGCGAGGTCCCGTACCGAACAATCCTCATCGGAGCCCCTGCTGAGCTCAAACGCTGTGGAGAGCGGGACGCCCTGGAAGTACCCTTTCTCCAAGCATCTGCCAAACACCGAGGCCTCGTCCCAAAAGGACCCCGGCCAAAGAGAAAAGGAAAAAACTGTGAAGGCGGCGCCTGGAGGTCGAACCGCAGGGGCCGGAGACATGGGGAAAAAGATTCCGTAGGCAACCTCTGTCCATCTAGAAGTGTCGGATGCTTTGTTGGTGGCGCTACGAGATGCCTCCATCGTTGACGAACACCCTGCCCTGATGGGCGCGGAGATTGAGAAAATTCAGTCGACCGAGAGTGAACTGAACGAAGCCTGTATCAGTCTTATAAAAGGCTTTGAGGTATGTTTTATGAGTTATCGAAGAGTGTCATAGTATAGATAGTAGCCCCTGATACACTATTCGGTGAAAGAAAGAACCGGATAGGGGATCGAATTCATGATTTCTCTCTTGTTTGAAGCAGATACCTGTAGCGGCTGCTGCCTCTCACACTGCAGAGATCGCCGGACTGAATCAGTGTCTGGAGCGGGCCAAAGAAGAAATTGGCTAACTGCAAATGCAGTTGAGGGATAAACAAGGTATGCACCAGTATTATGTGCATTTATTGTGAGATAAATGTTCAGTATGAAATAAGCCGCATAATTTGTGCTAGGAGTTATGACCGAAGTTCAGGCCCTCAAAAGGGCTGTTGCCGAGGCTGAGAAAAAGGCGGCCACGAGGCAGACTCTTCATGAGAAACACGAAGCCAGAGTTATTAAAGCTGAGCAGGAGCTGCAAGAGGCCGTAAGTAAATGCGAGGCCTTGGAGCAGAGTTTAACGGAGAAAGAGTCTGAACTCACCAAGGCGCGCCAAGCCACGAGCGACGCCCAGGGGGAAACCCAAAGCGTGCTGCAGGGGATCCAAGAGGCGGGGAAGATCGCGGCAGGTAAGTTTTTCCCATGTAAAGAAGATATTTGAAGGAAAACTATGTTTCTGAATGTGAATCTAGGCTTCTAAGGTGTATTTGCCGAGCTGCCGCACAGTGTATCAGATGCCGCTCACTTCTACCGAGCTGAAGGAAGGAACACCGCCGATAAGCTTTTTTGGTCTCAGTATTTGGCACCGAATTATCCAGTGCCTTTTGCCGATCAACTGAAACAGCTGATCGAACTGCATAAGGCGGCGGAACTAGCCATGAAAGATGTGGTTATCCGGCTATGGCCTGCCGAACCGATTCGAAGCAGCTACTTCGGGCTCGTAAGGCGGCTTAGAAGCGCTTGACCTTGACTTGACGTCATCAAGCGGTCGGTCTGTATAGAAGAAGCGCGAATGGCCTTCGCCCTTGCAAAGGTCCACAGGGGGAAGATGGATGCCGAAAAGCTGGTGACCGAAGGACCGCCGGAGGGGAAGGAGCACCGAAAGCCTGAATCGTATTATAAGAGTGTCCTGAAAGGATCCTACCTTGCGGCGGAGCTATGTACCAAGTGATACATCCATTTTGCATCATGCTTTTATATCGATATTTTTTGCATTATGGGCTTTTATTACACATTATGTCACAATACTTATGCCTATTCTCTCTTATTTTACAAGGTTTACATAAAGAGGGAGAATGTCGGCAGCTGGGATTCTGGGCTGGAAAAGGAGCAAATATTAGAGACATATTCTGCATAGCTCCAAAAGTCCTGAAACTCAACGGAAGACGTTTTCCAAATATATAAAAAATACTGAGAGCAAGAACTTCACCAGGGGGGCCACACCCTGCCCACGAGGGTGAGGGGCGCGCCGTACCCCCCTAGGCATGCCCTACCTCGTGGGCCCCTGGTGGCCCTCCGGTGGCCATCTTATGCTATATGAAGTCTTTCGATGGGAAAAAAATAAGAAGCCATCTTCTCGGAAGAAACTCCGTCGCCACAAGGCGGAACCTTGGCGGAACCAATTTAGGGCTCTGGCGGAGCTGTTCTGCCGGGGAAACTTCCCTCCCGGAGGGGGAAATCACCGTCATCGTCATCACCAACGCTCCTCTCATTGGGAGAGGGAAATCTCCATCAACATCTTCAATAGCACCATCTCATCTCAAAACCCTAGGTCATCTCTTGTATCCAATTCTTGTCTCCAAGTCCGGGATTCGTGCTAGTAGGTTGCTAGTAGTGTTAATTACTCCTTGTAGTTGATGCTAGTTGGTTTAATTGGTGGAAGATCATATGTTCAGATCCTATTTGCATATTAATACCAATCTGATTATGAACATGTTTATGCTTTGTGAGTAGTTACTTTTGTTCCTAAGGACATGGGAGAAGTCTTGCTATTAGTAGTCATGTGAATTTGGTATTCGTTCGATATTTTGATGAGATGTATGTTGTCTCTCCTCTAGTGGTGTTATGTGAACGTCGACTACATGACACTTCACCATTGTTTGGGCCTAGAGGAAGGCATTGGGGAGTAATAAGTAGATGATGGGTTGCTAGAGTGACATAAGCTTAAACCCTAGTTTATGCGTTGCTTCGTAAGGGGCTGATTTGGATCCACATGTTTCATGCTATGGTTAGGTTTACCTTAATACTTTTGTTGTAGTTGTCGATGCTTGCAATAGAGGTTAATCATAAGTGGGATGCTTGTCCAAGTAAGGGTACCCAAGCACTGGTCCACCCACATACCAGATTATCAAAGTACCGAACGTGAATCATATGAGCGTGATGAAAACTAGCTTGACGATATTCCCATGTGTCCTCGGGAGCGCTTTTCTCTATATAAGAGTTTGTCCAGGCTTGTCCTTTGCTACAAAAAGGATTGGGACACCTTGCTGCACTTTATTTACTTTTTTTACTTGTTGCTCGTTACAAATTATCCTATCACAAAACTATCTGTTACCACTTATTTCAGTACTTGCAGAGAATACCTTGCTGGAAACCGCTTATCATTTCCTTCTACTCCTCGTTGGGTTCGACACTCTTACTTATCGAAAGGACTATGATAGATCCCCTAGACTTGTGGGTCATCAAGACTCTTTTCTGGCGCCATTGCCAGGGAGTGAAGCGCCTTTGGTAGGTGGAATTTGGTAAGGAAAAATTTATATAGTGTGCTGAAATTTACTGTCACTTGTTACTATGGAAAGTAATCCTTCGAGGGGCTTGTTCGGGGTATCTTCACCCCGATCAGTAGAGCAAAGAGTTGCTCCTCAACCTACTGAAAATGACAATGAAAATGTCTGCTTTGAAATTCCTTAGGGTATGATAGAAAAACTGCTAGCTAATCCCTTTTTAGGAGATGGAACAAAACATCCTAATGAGCATCTGATATATATGTGGATGAAGTTTGTCGATTATTTAAGCTTGCAGGTGTACCCGGAGATGTTGTTAAGAAGAAGGTCTTCCCTTTATCTTTGAAGGGAGACGCATCGACATGGTATAGGATATGTGATGATATGGGGTCTTGGTGTTACAAACGATTGAAATTGGAATTTCATCAGAAGTTTTATCCTATGCATCTTGTTCATCGTGATCGCAATTACATATATTATTTTTGGCCTCGCGAAGGAGAAAACATCGCCCAAGCTTGGGGGAGGCTTAAATCAATGTTATATTCATGCCCCAATCATGAGCTCTCGAGAAAAATGATTATTCAAAATTTCTATGCTCGGCTTTCTGATAACAATCACACCATGCTTGATACTTCTTGTGCTGGCTCTTTTATGATGAAGACTATTGAATTCAAATGGGATTTATCGGAAAGAATTAAACGCAACTCTGAAGATTGGGACCTCGACAAAGGTAAGGAGTCAGGTATAACACCTAGTTTTGATTGTGTTAAATCTTTTATGGATACCGATATTTTTCATAAATTTAGCACTAATATGGACTTGACTCTGAGATAGTAGCTTCTTTCTGTGAATCTTTTGCTACCTATGTTGATCTCCCCAAGGAGAAGTGGTTTAAATATCATCCTCCCATAGAAGTAAAAGTAGCTGCACCTATTAAAGTTTAAGAAAAGATTGTCACTTATAATGATCCTATTGTTCCTACTGCATATGTTGAGAAACCACCTTTCCCTGTTAGGATAAAGGATCATGCTAAAGCTTCAACTGTAGTTTGTAAAAGCAATATTAAAACATATACACCTCCTGAGAAAGTTAAAGTTGAACCTAATATTGCTATTGTTAAAGATCTATTGTCTGATTATATTGATGGGCATGTTATTTATTTCTGTGATGAAACTACTAGAATTTCTAAACCCTGTGCTAAAGATAAACCTAGACCTGTGGTGGGCATGCTTGTTATTTCTGTTAAAATAGGAGATCATTGTTATCATGGCTTATGTGATATGGGTGCTAGTGCTACTGCAATACCTTATTCCTTATACAAAGAAGTTATGCATGATATCACACCTGCTGAGATGGAAGATATTGATGTCACAATTAAACTTGCCAATAGAGATACTATTTCACCAATGGGAATTGTTAGAGATGTTGAAGTATTGTGTGGGAAAACTAAATGTCCTGCTGATTTTGTTGTTCTTGGTTCCCCACAAGATAGCTTTTGTCCCATTATATTTGGTAGACCCTTCTTGAACACTGTTAATGCTACCATAGATTACAAAAGGGATGTTGTTACTATCGGTTTAGATGATATGCCTCATGAATTTAATTTCTCTAAATTTAGTAGACAACACCGTGAAGAAGAATTACCTAGTAAGGATGAAATTATTGGTCTTGCTTCTATTGCCGTACCTCCTAGTGATCCTTTAGAACATTATTGGTAGACCATGAAAATGATATGTTTATGAATGAAAGAAGGGAATTAGATGAGGTATTCTTTAAACAGGAACCTATTCTGAAAAATAATTTACCTATTGAAATCCTAGGGGATCCTCCTCCACCCAAGGGTGATCCCGTGTTTGAGCTTCAACCGTTACCTGATACTCTTAAATATGCTTATCTTGATGAGAAAAAGATATATACTGTTATTATTAGTGCTAACCTTTCAGAGCATGAGGAAGAGAGATTATTGAAAACTCTAAAGAAGCACCGTGCTGCTATTGGGTATACTCTTGATGATCTTAAGGGCATTAGTCCCACTCTATGTCAACATAAAATTAATTTGGAAGAAGATGCTAAACCAGTTCGTGATCATCAACGACGGCTGAATCCTAAAATGAAAGAAGTGGTAAGAAAGGAAATACTAAAGCTCCTTGAGGCAGGTATAATCTATCCCATTGCTGATAGTCAGTGGGTAAGTCCTGTCCATTGTGTCCCTAAGAAGGGAGGTATTACTGTTGTTCCTAATGATAAAGATGAATTGATTCCTCAAAGAATTATTATAGGTTATAGGATGGTAATTGATTTCCGCAAATTAAATAAGGCAACTAAAAAGGATCATTACCCCTTACCTTTTATCGATCAAATGCTAGAAAGATTATCCAAACATACACATTTTTGCTTTCTAGATGGTTATTCTGGTTTCTCTCAAATACCTGTGTCAGCCAAAGATCAATCAAAGACTACTTTTACATGCCCTTTTGGTACTTCTGCTTATAGACGTATGCCTTTTGGTTTATGTAATGCACCTGCTACCTTCCAAAGATGCATGATGGCTATATTCTTTGACTATTGTGAAAAGATTTGTGATGTTTTCATGGACGACTTTTCCGTCTATGGATCTTCTTTTGGTGATTGCTTAAGCAACCTTGATCGAGTTTTGCAGAGATGCGAAGAAACTAATCTTGTCTTGAATTGGGAAAAGTGCCACTTTATGGTCAATGAAGGTATTGTCTTGGGGCATAAAGTTTCTGAAAGAGGTATTGAAGTTGATAAAGCCAAGGTTGATGCTATTGAAAAGATGCCATGTCCCAAGGACATCAAAGGTATAAGAAGTTTCCTTGGTCATGCTGGATTTTATAGGAGGTTCATTAAGGACTTCTCAAAAAATTCTCGGCCTCTTACTAATTTATTACAAAAATATATACCATTTGTTTTTGATGATGATTGTGTAGAAGCATTCGAAATACTTAAGAAAGCATTGATTTCTACACCTATTGTTCAGCCACCTGATTGGAATTTACCCTTTGAAATTATGTGTGATGCTAGTGATTATGCTGTAGGTGCTGTTCTAGGACAAAGAGTTGATAAGAAATTAAATGTTATTCAATATGCTAGTAAAACCCCAGACAATGCTCAAAGAAATTATGCTACCACTGAAAAAGAATTCTTAGCAATTGTATTTGCTTGTGATAAGATCAAACCTTATATTGTTGATTCTAAAGTAACTATTCACAATAATCACACTGCTATTAAATATCTCATGGAAAAGAAAGATGCTAAACCTAGACTTATTAGATGGGTTCTCTTGCTACAAGAATTTGACTTACATATTGTTGATAGAAAGGGAGCTGAGAACCCCTTTGTAGACAACTTGTCTAGGTTAGAAAATGTGCTTGATGACCCACTTCGTATTGATGATAGCTTTCTGGATGAGCAATTAAATGTCATAAATGCTTCTTATACTGCTCCATGGTATGCTGATTATGCTAATTACATTGTTGCTAAGTTTATACCACCTAGTTTCTCATACTAGCAAAAGAAAAAGTTATTCTAGGATTTGAGGCATTACTTTTGGGATGACCCACATCTTTATAAAGAAGGAGTAGATGGTGTTATTCGACATTGTGTACCTGAGCATGAACAGGAACATATCCTACACAAGTGTCACTCCGAAGCTTATGGAGGACACCATGCTTGAGATAGAACTACACATAAGGTATTGCAATCTGGTTTTTATGGGCCTACTCTCTTCAAGGATTCCCGTAAGTTCGTCTTATCTTGTGATGAATGTCAAAGAATTGGTAATATTAGTAGACGTCAAGAAATTCCTATGAACTATTCACTCGTTATTGAACCATTTGATGTTTGGGGCTTTGACTATATGGGACCCTTTCCTTCCTCTAATGGATATACACATATTTTAGTTGTTGTTGATTACGTTACTAAGTGGGTAGAAGCTATTCCAACTAGTAGTGTTGATCATAACACTTCTATTAAAATGCTTAAAGAAGTTATTTTTCCAAGATTCGGAGTCCCTAGATATTTACTGACTGATAGTGGTTCACATTTTATTCATGGTGCTTTCCGTAAAATGCTTGCTAAATATGATGTTAATCATAGAATTGCATCTCCTTATCACCCACAGTCTAGTGGTCAAGTAGAACTGAGTAATAGAGAGCTCAAATTAATTTTGCAAAAGACTGTTAATAGATCTAGAAGGAATTGGTCCAAGAAACTTGATGATGCATTATGGGCCTATAGAACTACATATAAAAATCCTATGGGTATGTCTCCGTATAAAATGGTTTATGGAAAAGCATGTCACTTACCTCTCGAACTAGAACACAAGGCATATTGGGCTATTAAAGAGCTCAATTATGATTTCAAACTTGCCGGTGAGAAGAGGCTATTTGATATTAGCTCACTTGATGAATAGAGAACCCAAGCCTATTTAAATGTCAAGTTGTTT
The DNA here is from genome assembly GCF_003073215.2 of Triticum urartu. Taxonomy (NCBI): domain Eukaryota; kingdom Viridiplantae; phylum Streptophyta; class Magnoliopsida; order Poales; family Poaceae; genus Triticum; species Triticum urartu. The sequence continues at coordinate 445,672,186 of NC_053023.1, forward strand.
AAAGAAAAAGTTAAAAGATGGCATGACAAAAGAATACAAAAGCGTGAGTTTAATGTAGGTGATTATGTATTGATATACAACTCTCGTTAAAGATTCTTTGCAGGAAAACTTCTCTCTAAATGGGAAGGTCCTTACGTTATCGAGGAGGTCTATCGTTCCAGTGCCATAAAAATCAACAACTTCAAAGGCACAAATCCGAAGGTGGTGAACGGTCAAAGAATCAAACATTATATCTCAGGTAATCCCATAAATTTTGAAACCAATGTTATTGAAACCGTAACCCTAGAGGAATACATAAGGGACACTTTTTGGAATGTTTCAGACTCCGAAAAGGAATAGGTATGTGGTATGGTAAGTAAACCGACTCCAAAATAGTTTTAAGGCAATATTTCTCCGTTTTGGAATATTTCAAGAAATAGAAAAATAAGAATTACTCCGGGAAGGACACAAGGGCTCCAGAGGGTGGAGGGCGCGCCCCCCTACCTCGTGGGCACCTCGTGCGCTTTCCGGACTCTGTTTTCGTACACGACACGTATTTTGGTCAGTAAAAATTCATTATATAATCTCCCGGGGGTTTTGACTCCTGTATCACGCAAAAATCTCATGTATTTGTTTCGAGCTGTTTTCTGTCAGGGTTGTCAAGGCCAGGCACTATGCCGTCTCCCTCCTCCTCCAACCATGAGGGCAACGATGCTTGGCTAATGAAGATAGAGCTGAACAGAGAAGAACCCATGAAGATTAGCAAGGATGAAGGGATCAAGAAGGCAATGGAGGACCAAGTTCCGGCAACAACAGACATCCTTCAACTTGATCACAATCTTCTTACCCCAACTGAGATTGAAGCTTTCAAGATGATTGAGTTAGCTCGTATACAAAATAAGTATCTCACACGTGAAAATATTTTGTTGAAGGAGCACATCATTGCACTCAAAGGCATTATCCGCAAGTTAGAAGACCTCCTACGCTCGATGTGTGACTATCCATCATCAACAACTCCACCTTCTTCACCAACAAAGAAGAATTGAACATCGTGTATGGGCACTCCCCTTGGCAATTGCCAATCTTGCGGGAGTGCCCCGGTATCGTATCTCCATCACTTTTATCTTTATCGTTTTTCTTAGTTCGATCCTTTTGGTAATATCTTGATCTAGTAGAATAAAAGTTCTTAGTATGATCTAGTTGTGAGTTTTGCTTTATTATCCTTCTATGTAATCGAGTCCGTGAGCTATATATAATAAAGATTAGTGTTGAGTCAAAGGCTTGATTATTTTGCCATGATCCTAAGTGAATAAAAGAAAAGAGAAAGAAATAAAAAGAAACAAAGAGATCATGTGAGCCTTATGGAGAGTAATGAGCTCACATAGAAAAAGTATGATGGATAAAAGTTGTTGAGAGTTGACAAACATAGTTTTGGTCATCGTTGCAATTAATAGGAAGTAATAAAGAAAGAGAGGTCTTCACATATAGATATACTATCTTGGACATCTTTTATGATTGTGAGCACTCATTAAAATATGACATGCTAAAGAGTTGATGTTGGACAAGGAACACAACGTAATGGTTTATGTTTTCTTACATCTGAGATAAATTATATTGTCTTGGATCCTCCAACATGGTTGAGCTTGCCATTCCCCCTCATGCTAGCCAAATTCATCACACCAAGTAGAGATACTACTTGTGCTTCCAAATACCCTTAAACCAGTCTTGCCGTGAGAGTCCACCACACCTACCTATGGATTGAGTAAGATCCTCCAACTAAGTTGTCATCGGTGCAAGCAATAAAAATTGCTCTCTAAATATGTATGACTTATTAGTGTGGGAGAAAATAAGCTTTATACGATCGTGTGATATAGAAGAAATAAAAGCGACAGACTGCATAATAAAGGTCCATATCACAAGTGGCAATATAAAGTGGCATTCTTTCGCATTAAGATTTTGTGCATCCAACCATAAAAGCGCATGACAACCTCTGCTTCCCTCTGCGATGGTCCTATCTTTTACTTTTATCTCCTACCTTGCATAAGAGTCATGGTGATCTTCACCCTTCCTTTTTACATTTTATCCTTTGGCAAGCACAGTATGTTGGAAAGATCCTGGTATATATGGCTAATTGGATGTGAGTTTTAATGAACTATTATTGTTGACATTACCCTTGAGGTAAAGCATTGGGAGGCAAAACTATAAGCCCTTATCTTTCTCTGTTTCCGATTAAAACTCCATACCCATAAGTATTGCGTGAGTGTCAGCAATTGTGAAAGACTATATGAAAGTTGAGTATGTGGACTTGCTAAAAAGCTCTTATATGTTGACTCTTTCCTATGTTATGATAAATTGCAATTGCTCCAATGACTAAGATTATAGTTTGTTAGTTTTCAATGAAGTCTACGATTCATACTTGAAATTTTGATTGAATTATTACTCTAGCATATGAAATCATATGACAAGAATTATATAAGTTGCTGTTCTAAGAATGATCATGATGCCCTCATGTCCGTATTTTATTTTTATCGACACCTCTATCTCTAAACATGTGGACATATTTTTCGATTTTGGCTTTTCGCTTGAGGACAAGCGAGGTCTAAGCTTGGGGGAGTTGATACGTCCTTTTTGCATCATGCTTTTATATCGATATTTATTGCATTATGGGATGTTATTACACATTATGTCACAATACTTATGCCTATTCTCTCTTATTTTACAAGGTTTACATAAAGAGGGAGAATGCCGGCAGCTAGGATTCTGGGCTGGAAAAGGAGCAAATATTAGAGACCTATTCTGCACAGCTCCAAAAGTCCTGAAACTCCACGGAAGATGTTTTCCAAATATATAAAAAATACTGAAAGAAAGAACTTCACCAGGGGGGCACACCCTGCCCACGAGGGTGGGGGAGCGTGCCCTACCCCCTTGGGCGCGCCCCCCTACCTCGTGGGCCCCCTGGTGGCCCTTCGGTGGCCATCTTCTGCTATATGAAGTTTTTCGATGGGAAAAAAATAAGAAGCCATCTTCTCGGACGAAACTCGGCCGCCACGAGGCGGAACCTTGGCGGAACCAATCTAGGGCTCTGGCTGAGCTATTCTGCCGGGGAAACTTCCCTCCCGGAGGGGGAAATCACCGTCATCGTCATCACCAACGCTCCTCTCATCGGGAGAGGGAAATCTCCATCAACATCTTCATCAGCACCATCTCCTCTCAAAACCCTAGTTCATCTCTTGTATCCAATTCTTGTCTCCAAGTCCGGGATTGGTGCTAGTAGGTTGCTAGTAGTGTTAATTACTCCTTGTAGTTGATGCTAGTTGGTTTAATTGGTGGAAGATCATATGTTCAGATCCTATATGCATATTAATACCCCTCTGATTATGAACATGTTTATGCTTTGTGAGTAGTTACTTTTGTTCCTGAGGACATGGGAGAAGTCTTGCTATTAGTAGTCATGTGAATTTGGTATTCGTTCGATATATTGATGAGATGTATGTTGTCTCTCCTCTAGTGGTGTTATGTGAACGTCGACTACATGACACTTCACCATTGTTTGGGCCTAGAGGAAGGCATTGGGGAGTAATAAGTAGATGATGGGTTGCTAGAGTGACAGAAGCTTAAACCCTAGTTTATGCGTTGCTTTGTAAGGGGCTGATTTGGATCCATATGTTTCATGCTATGGTTAGGTTTACCTTCATACTTTTGTTGTAGTTGCGGATGCTTGCAATAGAGGTTAATCATAAGTGGGATGCTTGTCCAAGTAAGGGCAGTACCCAGGCACCGGTCCACCCACATACCAGATTATCAAAGTACCGAACGCGAATCATATGAGCGTGATGAAAACTAGCTTGACGATATTCCCATGTGTCCTCAGGAGCGCTTTTCTCTATATAAGAGTTTGTCCAGGCTTGTCCTTTGCTACAAAAAGGATTGGGCCACCTTGCTGCACTTTATTTACTTTTGTTACTTGTTGCTCGTTACAAATTATCCTATCACAAAACTATTTGTTACCACTTATTTCAGTACTTGCAGAGAATACCTTGCTGGAAACCGCTTATCATTTCCTTCTGCTCCTCATTCGGTTCGACACTCTTACTTATCAAAAGGACTACGATAGATCCCCTATACTTGTGGGTCATCACCAACGACATTATATTTCCCTGAATACAGATCATGTTGTCCGTTGTAATGTTTAAACAAGGTCGTTGATATGTCGCCTGTTATATAAAAGTTTACCCTCCTGTGCGACCATTTGTATATTAAGGATGAGAGTTGGCCAGTCGTCGGCTTCTGCCCCCACGTAAGGATTACGGGGGTGTTCGGGATAAACCTGAGCACTCTTTATCCCAGTTTTGGGTCCTCCAAGGGAGGTGCTCAGCACAACGAACCAGGCAATTGGACTATAGGGCTTTATCACTCTCACTTAGCCAAAGGAGCTTTAGTATGGTCGGCGCAGCCCCTTGTGTTCGGAAGACCGTATTAGGGGCTCTATAACCGCCTGATCGAAGAAAAAAGCCGATCCATCGCGTGCTGCATTGGTTATGGCATTATGCGAGAGAAATCCTTAAAGATTTTGCGATCGCTCGAATAGCTGACCAGCTCTCGCCGTATCATGACAGTCAGTTTTCGGCTTTCTCTACTGAGGTGCTCGTCCGGAAGAACCGGGACACAATCGCAGTAGTTCTCCCAGTGCTACCTTAGCCGATATAGCAGAACGTAAGGTACCAAAACATAGGAGCCGGGCAAACCCAACTATTGACCCAAGACATGATTCGGAGCTGATGCATATAATGTTATAAGTTCGGGGTGCCGAACTTCCATGAAGGTGTTCGGACTTGTATTGCCATGCTACGGGGAAAACGAAGCCCCCCTGGCATTTTTAAGGCATATCGTTGTGTATGGGTGCCATTTGACGAAATGATTTCAATGAGAAATAATCAGCGGTAGAACATCATATAAATCCACATGTTGTATTTGAATAATACGTCTATGCGTATGGGTACAAGTAATGTGATAAAAAAAGGAGTTGTGATAGCAGAACCTGCTGTGACCAGGGGGAAGAGGTTGAGTGCGGACCCGTATTGTAGCCGGATGTTTGCTGCGGGGAATGTCTCTGTGGAGTCCGTCCTGGTCGGTGCGAAGGTGAACCTGCGGAGGAAATATAAGAAATGTTTGCGTGCCGGAGGGCGGTTGACCCGCTGAGTTCGGCCTATCATGGCCTTCGCCGGAGTGTTTAATTGAGCCCTGGACGAGCCCGAGTGTCCTTCCGCAAAGTAGTTCGAAGCCCCTTGACGGTGTCCGGGAGCCTAGGTGTCGACTCAAGGTTCAGCTGCAAGGTGCTGCTCGGTGTTCCTGCTGCTAAGGCAGTGATGTATTTGTTGGTGTCGAAGTAAAATTCGGCCTTGACATGAACCGTAATGGCACCGGGTGGACCGGGCATTTTGATCTTACGGTAGGCATCATGTGGTACCGCATTTAATCAAGCGAACGCGGTTTGCCCGAGCAGTGCTTGATAGTCACCGCGGAAAGGGGCGATTTCGAAGATTAACTCTTCAGTACGGTAATTTTTTGGTGACCCGAAGATTACCTCGAGGGAAATGGAGCCTGTACAACTGACCTCCATATCTGTATGATGCCTCTAATAGTGGCCTTAGTGGGCTTGATCGCTGACTGATCGATGCCCATCTTGCGCACTGTATCCTGGTGAAGTAGATTTAAACTTCTACCTCCGTCCATAAGGACTCGAGTGAGGTGGAACCCGTCTACTATTGGGTCGAGGATTAGTGCGGCTGGATTGCCCCAATTGGCTTTAACCGGACGATCCGTGCGGTTGAAGGTGACCGGCCCTAGCTTATATTGTGGGACAGCGAGTTCTGTTGAGCCGCCATGCTTAAGGGTGTATATATGGTCCAAGTGGGCCGGTCGGGTGGTATTTACCACATTTACCGATTGAGTATGGGGGGGATTTCTTTTGCCCTCCTGTGTTTGGAAATCGGGGCTCTTCGTTGCTATCGTCGCTTTCAGACCCCTCTTCGTGTTTGGCGCCTGCCTTGCCGACTTGTTTGAAGACCCAGCATTCTCTGTTGGTATGGGTGGCTAGCGTTTCTGGGGTTCCATGAATTTGGCATTGGCGAGCGAGTATGCGGTCTGGACTGGATGGACCCGGATTTGTATTTTTGTGGGGCCCTTTCCGCTGACCGGGCTTTGGGACCCTGAACCCGGCATTAACGGCCGTATTATTGGTTTTATCACCATATTTGTGGCGCTTGTGTTTGTTGCGTCCTGGTTTGCCGTTGGCATCTTTGTTATCCGGAGTGCCCGGATTCCTGGATGTGTTGTTGTTGCGAGCCAACCAGCTATCCTCACTCGTGCAAAAGCGCGTCATGAGTGTCGTGAGGGCTGCCATAGACTTCGGCTTCTCCTAGCCAAGGTGGCGGGCAAGCCACTCGTCACGGATGTTGTGCTTGAATGACGCTAGGGCCTCTACGTTCGGACAGTTGACAATTTGGTTTTTCTTAGTCAGGAACCGAGTCCAGAATTGTCTGGCCGATTCCCCTGGGTGCTGAGTTATATGGCTCAAGTCATCAGCATCCGGTGGTCGCACATAAGTGCCCTGGAAGTTGTCAAGGAATGCGTCTTCCAGATCCTCCCAACTACCGATGGAGTTTGCTGGAAGCTATTCAGCCAATGCCGAGCTGGTCCGTTGAGTTTTAGTGGGAGGTACTTGATGGCATGTAGATCATCACCGCGAGCCATGTGGATGTGGAGGAGGAAATCCTCAATCCATACAGCGGGATCTGTTGTTCCATCATATGATTCGATGTTTACGGGTTTGAAACCCTCCGGGAATTCGTGATCCATAACTTCATCAGTGAAGCATAGGGGGCGTGCGGCGCCTCTGTGCCGGGCTATATCACGACGCAGTTCATATGAGTCTTGTCTGCTGTATTCGGCCCGGCCGAATTTACCTTTGGTGTATCCGGCGTGACGATCATCGTCCCGCGTTGGCGCACGCGCCCGTGACCCGTATATTGACCTTGTGAGTTTTTCCTTACTGTCCAATACGTCTCGTAGGTCACGTGTGTTGCCTCGGGCCTTGGTATTTTTGATTGAGTGGCGGCGGGGTGCAGGCTGAACTTCAGGATGAAACGCCTCTCTGGCTCGTCCACGCGGTGGCCGGTCAACCGCATCGTACACTGGTGATGGAGGTTTCAATGCTTCCTTCTCAAGGTTAGTAGCAACCTGCATTTTGGGTAACTCTTGGAGGGGCGCTCGAGTTCGTATTCCTCGGCCGCAAGGACTTCGGTCCATCTGTCTGGTAGCAGGTCTTGATCAGCTTGAAGCCGTTGTTACTTTTTCTTCAGGCTATTTGCTGTGGCCATAAGCCGGCGCTTGAGGCGCTCTTGCTCGACGGGGTCCTTAGGCACGATAAATTCTTCGTTGTCGAGGCTCGCCTCATCTTCGGAGAGAGGCATGTAATTGTCCTCCTCCGGTTCTCCATCTGCTGCCTACTCTGGAGGGCTAGCTTGTTCATCCTCCGGCTCTACATCGTGCAGGAGGGGATTGTGGTTGTCTTCGGCACTATCCGGAGTGTTATTATCTCCTGTGCCGATATCACTATTTTTGCTGTGGCGGGTCTTAGAGCGGCGCCACTGACATTGGCGCTTGGGTTGCTTCTTGGAGGGGTCATCCTCCGCTGTCTCGTCGCCATTGCCTTCTTTAGGGGTGTCCACCATGTATATGTCATATGATGAGGTAGCGGTCCAGCGCCCTGTGGGCGGTGGTTCCTGCTCGTCTCCTGCATCATCGTCCATACCGTCGATGTCTTCGAAGTCGAAGTCGAGCATGTCGGTTAAATCATCAACAGTGGCTACTAAATGGGTGGTGGGTGGGCAGCGATTTTCTTTGTCGTCCGCATCCCATGCTAGCCGGACATAGTTCGCCCAAGGTTCTCCTGACAAGGAGAGAGACCTTAAAGAATTTAGCACATCGCCGAAGGGCGAGTGCTGAAAGATATCCGCGGAGGTGAACTCCATGGTCGGCGCCCAGTCGGATTCGACGGGTATGGATCTAAGCGGCTCGGAGTCCGTGGCCGAAGATGAATCCAGTGGTTCGGTGACACGGCTCTCGTAAGGGGTGAGGTCAGTATCCAGCTCTATCGCCATTGAGAGTGCGGCCTCCATGGCGGGGTATATCCCTCCGCTCTCGGATGGCGCGATTTGCTCCGGATTGACGGTCGGAGTAGTTGCAGATGCGATCTCCCGAATATTGTCCGATGGCAGAGTTATGTCATGCTCGTCGTGACTGTGCGGCGCACCTGACATGGGCTCGAATCCGTCGAAGATCAAGTCTCCGCGGAAGTCGGCAGTGTAGTTTAAGTTTCCGAACCTGACCTGATGGCCAGGGGTGTAGCTCTCGATCTGCTCCAGATGGACAAGCGAATTGGCCCGTAGTGCGAAGCCGCCGAACACGAAGATCTGTCCGGGGAGGAAAACCTCACCCTGGACCGCATCGCTACGAGGATTGAAGGAGCCATCGAGCCTTATGGTGACGACACAGTGGAACTCTCAATGAAAGCACCAATGTCGGTGTCAAAACCGGCGGATCTCGAGTAGGGGGTCCCGAACTGTGTGTCTAAGGCGGATGGTAACAGGAGACAAGGGACACGATGTTTACCCAGGTTCGGGCCCTCTTGAAGGAGGTAATACCCTACGTCCTGCTTGATTGTTCTTGATGATATGAGTATTACAAGAGTTGATCTACCACGAGATCGTAGAGGCTAAACCCTAGAAGCTAGCCTATGGTATGATTGTATGTTGTCCTACGGACTAAACCCTCCAGTTTATATAGACATCGGAGAGGGCTAGGGTTATACAGAGTCGGTTACAAGGGAGGAGATCTACATATCCGTATTGCCTAGCTTGCCTTCCACACCAAGGAGAGTCCCATCCAGACACGGGACGAAGTCTTCAATCTTGTATCTTCACAGTCCAATAGTCCGGCCAAAGGATATAGTCCGGTTGTCCAGAGACCCCCTAATCCAGGACTCCCTCACCTATGTTCATGCCTAGATATTCTCATAACTATGCGCTTTTCTATCAATTGCTCGGCAGTAATTTGTTCACTCACCATAATATATGCTATCTTGAGAGAAGCCACTAGTGAAACCTATGGCCCTCGGGTCTACTTTACATCATATAAGTTTCTGATCTATAATTCTAGTTTACTATTTATTTTGCAATCTTTACTTTTCAATCTATACAACAAAAATACCAAAAATATTTATCTTATTATCTTTATCAGATCTCATTTTTGCAAGTGGTCGTGAAGGGATTGACAACCCCTTTATCGCGTTGGTTGCAAGGTTCTTGATTGTTTGTGCAGGTACTAGGCGATTTGCGTCTAGTCTCCTACTTGATTGTTACCTTGGTTCTCAAAAACCGAGGGAAATACTTACGCTACTTTTTTGAATCACCCTTTCCTCTTCTAGGGAAAACCAACACATGCTCAAGAGGTAGCAGCCCCCTCCCCCTAATACAGGTTCCCCTAGCAAATTGAGAAGTAGGTAGCATCCCCCACCCCCTCGTGTCGCCATGAAGGGAATCCTATGCTATGAATGCATGCCCCCCCAACCAAGGTTCACCAAGCAAAGTGCGAAGTAGCACCCCCCACACACACACTTTCAGTCGGCGGGCCAGAGAGGCATATATCTCACCAACATGGATCGTAAAACGGACCAAGAATAATCCACCTTGGTCGCACAACCTCTCTCTTGTTGTTGGTCAAAGTGATGGCCGTCCATGTGACCCCGGATATGGGCTAGCTCGCCAATAATCACGCAAGTAGCTAGTCCCCGAAGACAACCACTACATGCATGTGGCCCAAACATATGTATGGAGAGGTGCGTTTTTGAGTAACAATGGAACAACTTTGATGTGACACCGTGATTTCGAACTAGAAATCCCCAGACTGAGTGAGGGTTAGGTTGACGATGCATATGTATGTTACACCACACTTCAAGCCAATGACGGGGATTCATGCATGCATGCGTGCATAGTATATGCGCTCAAACTTAATTAGGTCTGAATCTCACCATGACCTATACTACGATAACACGAACCAAATGAAGAATCTGCCATGGTAACTTATCTTGTTGTTGGTCAGGTGATCATGGATGCCCACGCGGGCCCACGAATATATAGGCTTGTCCCTGATAACCACACGAGGGAGTGTACCGTTCGAAGGCAACCACTACATGCATATGTATGGAGGTGATGCGTGCATGCATGTTTGAATACACAACATTGATGTGACACGTGTGTCAAAAATCATACACTATCTCCCCACATAGAGCGAGATCGGTTCATGATGTGTCGTTGTACTAGCCTCTTCGACTCGATGGGAGGGATTCATGTGTACACATGCATGCGTGTGTGCTCAAGCTGTATCATGCATGTCATCCCAGAGAAAAAATAATAATCCCCTCCTAAGTCAAATTAACCTCTCTTGTTGTCAGGCAAAAAGTAGTGATGGACCAAGCGGGCTCACAAATGGAAAGCATCGATATCGCTGATAACCGCTTAAGTGGGTGCGAGAGGACAACCACCATTGCTTTGCATGTGGTCCAAACATATATATGTTGAATACCCAAAATGCACAACTTTGATGTGCCACATGCCTCAAAAACCATAAACCATGCACCCACATAGAGCGGGGTTCATATCAAGTGTACTCCATATGATGGTCCCCTTCCCCCTCTTCACCGCATACACTACAAAAAAATACACTTCCGTGATGATATGTGTTTGTCACAGTAGGTCGCGTTTTCTGTCATGCATGTACATCCATGACAAATTTATGACAGAATCAAGATAGTCATACCTGTGTTGTCGTAGAAGTGTTCCATGACATTGCCAAAATTATCATCACGGAAGTGTCCACTTCCATGATGATAAATCGCGCATCACAGAAGTGCTTTCGTCAAGGGTGACCGACACATGGCATCCACCCTAACGGAACGCCGTTAAGCTATCAGGTCGGATTTTGGATCCGATAACCTGTTAACAGCCACGACCAATGCCGATTTTCCACGTGTAAAATTATCATTGGCTGATGGATCCACGCGTCAGCTCCACGTTGGCACATGTGTCACTCATCCAACGGTTGAGATGGGCCATGATATGTTGACACGTGAACCAGCCCAAAATTGGGCCACAAAGATTAAATGGGCCGGCCCAACCGAAGGCCCATAAGATTCAGCGGACCATAATGGGCCGGCCCAGCTAAAGGCCAACAAAATTTAGCGGACCATAATGGGCCGGCCCAGCTAAAGGCCCACACGATTTTGCAGACCATAATGGGCCGGCCCAGCTAAAGGCCCACAAGATTTTGCGGACCACAATGGGCCGGCCCAGCTAAAGGCCCACAAGATTCTGCTGACCATAATGGGCCGGCCCAGCTAAAGGCCCAACATTCTCTGTCAAATCGTCCCGTCAACAGCCTGTCCTAAACTTGTCATCAACGCGGCCCATGGTCACTTCTGGCCCGTTAACAGTCCGCTAAGTAATTGGGCCGAATTACGGCCAGGTGTATTTCCGGCCTGTTAAAGGTCTGGCTTCATTTGGGCCCATTTACAGGCCATCAAAACTTTCGGCCCATAAACGACCGTGAAGGATTTGGGTCATATTCGGCCATGTTTGACATTCGGCCTGTTAGAGGCCCACTATAGCTTAGGGCCACTTTCGTCCTGTCGTCATTTTCGGCCTGTTAATGTCGGACGTAAACCATGGGCCTATGTGGCCCAACGTCATATTGGGCCCATTAACGACCCATATAAAAATGACGATAATCTAGCCCGACTGAAGTTCCGGCCTGTTAAAGGCCCGTGTATTAGGTCGGCGCATTTACGGCCCGTCCAAATTTCGGCCTGTTAAAGTCCAGTGGGTTATTTGGCACAATCAGGTCCCAATCTCACTTTCGGTCTATTAAAGGCCCATGTATTTTATGGGCTCGAGATATTTACACCTGTAAACGGCCTATTTTTACAGAGGGCCCAAATTATGTTTAGGCCTGTTAAAGGCCCACTATGGGCACGAGCCTACCAGAAAAATATGAAAGCTTATGCTGATTTAGGCCCAGATATTTTTAGTGGGCTACATGCCATTTCGGCCCGTAATCGTTTTTAGCCCAATTGGAATGGGCCCGACGAATGTTGGCATGTTGGGCTCCTACGAAGGTTTCAGCCGAATACATTACTAAGATAAACCTACACTATATCTATACTTCTATATAGTGTACGAGTTTTGAATGTTTGAATTCACGCATTGAAATGCATTTCTGACCATTCGCTGGGCTCCATCCGACGGCTTATAGCGCAGGGATTCGCTGCTACAATGTCATTCGGTGTTGCCTGGGTCATTCTAGAAACATCAATGGGTTAGCTTCGAGTAAAGAACCCCGCTGCATGTCAGTTCGTTCGAGCAAACAGTCACCATGCCATATTCACATTGCTAACAAACTGTTTTATAGTAGTACTGACACCCGCAGAGCTACATGGCCTGTGTGGTCAGAGAAACAAGTCCGGCAGGAGGTGAAAAAGTGAAAGGATAAAAAATAAAAAGTAAACAAATCAAACAAGGTGCAGCGCCCACGTACGTCTTTTTCAGCATGCACATACGATACATGGCCTCACTGCCGCATTCTGGTTCCGGGTGGAATGCTTTAGTAAATGCTACAATGAAACATAGCAATTGGTAGGGTCTGCACTACCTAAACCTAGGTATATATAAACCCGTTTTTTCAAAATGCATTTTAAGCATGTTTGAAAATGTCAAAGCACAAAACAAAATTTCACGCGTATATCTTCACAAAATATGTGCGGGAAACAATATTTTAAGAATAATTGCATTTTTATTTTGACTCCATATAAAATATAATTTTTAGTGCTTCTAAATAGTGTTTCACAACACGTTTTTTCGTCTTTTTTAAAGCAAAAAATTGTTTAATTCTTCCACGAAATTTTCTATTTGCACGTATAACATGGTGGGGATGAATGCCTGCAACTTTTTTTTCAGAAATGTGTTTTTCGAAGTGGGTTCATATATACTTTTTTAAGAATGTGTTTTTCGAAGTGTGCTCATATGTACTTTTTTAGACTTTTTTGTCATTTAGAACTATGTTTTTGAAGTGGGTTCATCAATGTATTTTCCGCAATAGGTACCCCAATTTTTGTGCAAATTACATATTCATGTGAGAGTGATTCCGTAAGAACAAGAGAAGCTTTCTTATTGTAATTCCGATTACATGCACAATGGACATTTGTTTTATTTGTCAATAATTTTCATGACTTACATTCCCAAGAATCACTCTGCAACGTAAAGACGCGCATTGCGCGTGCTTGCATACTAGTACAAAAATAGTGTCGTAATTACTACAGCCTGAGGCAGCATCATAAATGTTGTATCACAACAAAATAAATTCCAACCATACAACAAAAGGCCTGTTGGCATAAAGTTTACAGTCCTTCTAGATAAAAGAACCATCAGATGTATAGAAGCACAGATCATTTGACCTAAGTGCTAATGTTTCAGGCTGTAAAATCTGATGGAGCAGCACGATCTCCACCTTTTTTCCGCCATTACTCTTGTACAACGAAGTGAATGTCTGGTAGTCTGGTTTCAAAACCATTCATATCTTGACGACATTTCTCAACCACTATTCTTGTTTCCGAAACAACGTCCATTAGGGACTGGACTTGTGTCTGGAGCACAGATATATCACTCTGTCTAGCAGGAAGATTTTGTTCAGTAGATGTTTTGGATGAGGTTACATTGACAACCAACCCAGAATTACGCAGAAAGGTGCTTTTTGCACTGTTAGTGGAGAGATACTGACGCACTGCAGCAAGAGGTGACATTGTGCCTATAGTAGCCTCGTCACCTTCAGGTGGTTGTGGCTGTTCAATCATTTGTTCCATAGCTTCCTGAAAGTTTGAACTTGTAGATTAGTGTACCAGATAAGTTACTAATGAGATAAAAACAAACAAAGTAGGTTAAACATTTATACATAACTTATTTCGGTGAACTACTGTAATACAATAGCATGTATTGTAGTGCCAACTACATAATAAAATCACTTTCGTAACATATGTCCATGTAGCATGCCTATTGTATTGTCTATTCCTCACATTTGTTGACATCTAAGGATAAAGAGACATGGTTTAAAGTAGGATGAACATAGTATGACATCATTCATATCATGGGCAAACAGATATAAAACAAACAGGCTATTTTGTCATTGTGTGCGCACGTGAACATAACAACTAGATTACACATCAAGACCAAAAGAATATCCTTCATCTCTTTTAAACCATGTAAGGTGAAATGATACGTTAAGACAAATGTGAATAAAAGTGAACAGAGTAACTGACATTGGCTGCAAACCAAGTAGTTAAATGAACACATCACAGTACCAATCAGTTCAAGGCAGGAGGAGTAAGGACTTACAACAGCGGCTTGCACTAGTGTGCTCATGCCCTTCATCTTGCTGGTGTGGCAATCCTTGAAGATTTGCACTGCATTCAGTTCAGGTTCTTTTTGGTCCGCACAGGATTTCCTCTGTATTTGGAACAAGTCAATATAGATACGATAATATGGCACAAAAAAAGAAGGAAGTAGCAGTTATTTACAAGAGCCTCGCAGTGTGCAATATAGCTATGAGATCCTGTGGTCTGTTGGAATTTCACTTTAGAACGGTTGGTTTTGTTCTTCAAACAGTTAGCCTAGAAGAAGATACACTTGTAAGGCACATACATAAATACAAGTTCAATATGTGGTCTGATCAAATACATATAGCCTACCTGATACTTTGGATCGGACCAATGTTTAACAAGGGTTGTCCAGTCTTCATCTATAATATATTCCACTGGAGATGTTTGGGCGATTTCATTGTTAGCCTTGCCTTCAAAGTGAGATTTTCTAAGGTGGTACCGATACTGTCGCAGAGCAGACTGAAAAACATGAGTGCATGCTTGTCTAGTTGCATCATCTTTCGGATCCAACTTGAACCTCATCTGTTGAAAAAAGAATGTGAGTCTTATTAGGAGGAATCTAGAAAGTATGGGACAGAGCAAGACAATATTACTAATTGCGATGAATAACATTACTTACGGATAAATGGTCAAGGAAGGTGTTAAACTGCATATTGTCTTTCTCATTCTTGTACTGGATCCACGTTGGGAGGATACGTGCATGACACCTGACGGCAACAGCTGCCTCTGATACTAACTTGGCTGACTCTGTAGCATCACGTGGCCTTTTTAAACCTGCCTCAAAATGGATCTCCATTCTTCCTCCTTTAGATTTTGTTAATTTGTCAAGAATTATCCCTGATGTCTGTTTCCGCTTGCGCCGTGGTGCTAGTTCAACAACGAATATGGAAAGTGTTAGTGTACATCAAACTGTGAGAGTACATATAAAGGAGCATGCAACTGCAACTTGACTCGCTCAGGTACTGTCTTAGTGTTGATGCTCATGAGGTTCATCTGATCTTGCCAAGTCATGTTTTGTCAGCAGTGCTTCGGAAGTAGTGCTAGGTGTGAATGCAGCTTGGGAACTGGCCAGTTCCGGAGCAAATGAACGAGTAACTGGTTGAGATGCTGGTACAGTTGAAGCGGATGCTGCAGCTGGTGGAGCAGGTGATACTGTGTTGGTAGATTTAGCCGGTGGACTTGGACCTGCTACTGCACTATAAGTACCAGCAGAATCTTGATGGCAGAACCTTTTCCATTTCACCTGACGAGTAACAACACTCCCTACTATATTATTTTCCTTGCTCTTTTTTGACTGCCATGTCAAGCTGTACCCACAACACAAAAGAATAAAATCACTCTTCAGAACTCATTGATGCATGATACAGACAAGCAATACTTTGATGTAAGACAACCGTATGAGGATGGAATATGTAAGAAAAATAGGACGACATGACATATTCACAGCTACGATGTGCAAACTAAGCAGAAGGATGTTCAAGAAAATAGAAGTAATGCAAGCTAGACACCATATGAAAGATGCAACCAATATTACTCTGCCAAGTTAAAAGTGTCTTGTCATAAGTGAAAATTCGAAAAATTAGAAGCAGTACAACATAGAAATCAATGCAAGATGCAACCACTATCAAAGCCATGTTAAAAGCGTCCAATCATGAGTGACTGATGCGGGATACACAACAACAGTACTTTGATGTAAGAACATGGTATGATAGATAGATGCAGTGTATTCTAGACACAGAAAGCCATGTCATATGCACATGTATAACGTATAAACTCAGCAGGTGCAATTTAATCAAAATAGAAGAAATACAGGCTAGACAACATATGCAACATGAAACCAATTATCACACTGTCAACTTAGAGCAAGCACCTGCGATGGTGGAGTACGGGAGATGAACTCATCATGTAGACTTGGGACTTCAACTTCATTAGCAGTAGCAGTGGCAAATCTAGAGAGTCTCTGTTTGCGTTGGTGCAGAGGACCACCAACATCTCCTAAATTACTCTTTTCCTTCCTATTTTCTGATATTGCCTTATGAAGTCAAAACCACAAGAAGATGAATAAAATTAGCTCTGCATAACTGGTTGATGCATGATACAGATGAACACTACTTTGATGTAAGGCAAGCGCAGGATAGGAGGATGGAATATATACATAAAAAGACAACGTTTCATACTCACACGTACGATAGGAGGATGGAATATGTATGAAAAAACAGTAAGCGGGAGGCATTTCAACAAAATTAGAAGAAATGAAAGCTAGGCACCATATGAACATGCAACCAATACCACTCTATCAGGTAAAAAGTGTCTCGTCGTAAGTGCCATTTCAAGAAATTAGAAGCAGTACAAGCTAGAAGACAATGCAAGATGCAACCTACATCACAGTCCCAAATTAAATGTGTCTTATGGGTAAGTGACCGTTATAGGTATAAGTTGTAAGCTACGCAGATGCAATTCAACATAATCAGAAGCAATACAAACTAGACATCATACGGAAAACGCAACCATGTATAACAGTTCCAAGTAAGAACAAGCACCTATGATGGTGGAGTAGGGGAGATGTGCTCATCATGTACACGTATGTTCTAGAAACAGGAACACGTGTCATATTCACATGCATTATGTGTAAAGTAAGCAGATGTAATTCAAGTTAGAAGCAATACAAGATAGACATCATACGCAACATGCAACCACATATAATAGTGTCAAGTTAGAGCAAGCACCTGTGATGGTGGAGTAGGGGAGATGTGCTCATCATCTACACAGCTACGTTGACTGTCCAGCCTTGTGTTGTCTTGCGAATCTTGTTGGGAGGATGGCGGAGTAGAATCTGTAGAGACCCCCTGTTTGAGTTGCTCCGAAGGACCACCATCATCCACTGCCGAACTAATTTCCTTCAGCTATAATGATTTTGCATTGTGAAGTCAAACCGATAAGAAAAAGGAATAAAATTCGCTCTTCAGAACTCATTCATGCATGATACTGACGAACACTACTAGGATGAAAGGCAAACACATGATGCGAGGATGGAATATGTATGGAAAACAGGATGGTGTGACATATTCACACCTATGATGTGGTAACTAAGCAGAAGGCATTTCAACAAATTAGAAGCACTGCAAGCTAGACACCATATGAAAGATGCAACCAATATCACTCTGCCAAGTTCAAACTGTATGGCATTTCAACAAATTAGAAGTAGTACATGCTATAAATCATATGTGTCGGCATTCTGGGAACGGGGGTCCCCAGACTTGCCTGCCTGCGTCCTGCGGCGTGGCTCAAAGGGGGGCCCAGCACGGCCCATCTTCACCAACACAAACCCAAGACCCTCGCGAGGGGCCAAGCCTCGCGGGGCGGACGACGCGGAGCTTCCTCAGGCATGGCCTCGTCAGGCTGGCTCACGAGGAGGCGGAGAGATCAAGGCAGGGTACCTCACGAGGTGCCCGTGACGCAAGCCATGACGACTCAGGGCGCCAGGCGGGTGCCAGCCCGCGTAGCGTCCTCCTTTCCTCTTTGATGCAAAGGGGGCAAGCGCAGCCGCGGAGTACCGAGGCGTCAGGCAAAGGTTGCCATTTCGGTGCAATGAGACCAAGACCAGGAGGACTACGAGACGGAGGTCATCGTGGAGCCCAAGACGGCGTCATCACCAGAGCTTTGCGCAGAAGAAGACCACTTTTGTCAGGATAGCTGATACTAGCTATCCCCCTTCAAATTAGCCCGCCATTGTTGGCTCCCTTCCTGCTTGATATTCAGGAAGAGGACCAGGGCCTCTATAAATAGGACCAGCCACCCACAGAGAGAGGGGGTTCGGTCGGTTGGCTGGAGGCAGAGAGAGAGAGAAGGTGACTAAACTCCACTGAGCAGTTCATCGCCCCAGCCAAGAATAGACCCTCGCGAGGCTGTTCTTCCTTGTATTGTTCATCATCATCAGCCCAAGAGGCAATCCACCACACCACACACTGGAGTAGGGTATTGCACCACAACGGTGGCCCGAACCAGTATAAACCCTGTGTCTCTTGTGTTGTTCTTTCCTTAGTTTTCGATCCTAGCATGGCGGAGGGGTGCAGGTAGGTAGGAGGCGAAATCTCCACGCACACCCCAGTGTTCGAACCTCAAGGGTCTGCCGAAACCCGAAATCCGACATTTGGCGCGCAAGGTAGGGGTGCGCCAGAATTCGTCTTCCACCGCTCCGTGCCCTGTCGCGTCGCCATCACCATGCCCGGCGACCGGGAGGGCAACCCAGACCCATGGGCGGCATGGCCCGTCCGCAGAGCCGCTCGCCTCGGGCGACCCCGTGCCCCAGGCAGCTCGCGGTCCGCAGGGCGCTGCGGGCCACGGGCGACGTGGACAGGCTTCGACAGTTCTCACACCGCGGCAGGCGTGGTCGGCAGCAAGGGCCTCCAATCACGCCGCGACCACGACACCGTACACCCGCCGGGAGCAAGCGAACTCGAGGGACGCGCTCACGGTGGCCCGAGAGCTGCTGCAGTGCAGACTGCTAGAGGGCGGCCGTGACGTGCTGCTGGAGCGGGTGGCAGAGCTCCTGGGCTTCGCTGCCTCGGGGGCTCACCCCTTTTGCATCGAGCTCCCATCTCCAACCCAGGGCGGCCCGCGCGGGGGCCCCGCGCGCGCCCGTGGGCTCCAAGGCTAATCCAACACCTGCGAGGCTGTCAGCACCGGACCGGCGGCGGCGCAGCCCCCGCTCCTGGTCCGCGAAGAAGAAGGACTCGATGCAACCCGCGGCCCCAATGGACAGCCGCGCTGCCACCCACGGTAGGCGCGTCAGGCAGGACCGCCTGGCGCGCAGAGCACTACGGCGTGGCCTTCGGGGTGACGGCGCCAGAGGAATACATGCCCCTCATGATGGACCAAGGAAACCCACACGAGGGCGAACAAGGCTTGCTCCTCAGCCCAAGCTGGGGGGACGAGGCGCCAGAAGCTGAGCCCTTCCAGGAGTCTCGGGACGGTCCCACTGGGCACGCTGGAGGCAACGATTATCGGGTACCGCTAATTCTTCAGCAGGCATACGCTAACCATGGATCGCAGGAGGTGCAGGTTGTCGCAGCGGGCAGCTGCCCCGCTCCCACAGTCTCCTACCCCTCGGGAGGAGGGTGCAGGGGGCTGCAGGAGAGGGGCAGGGATTCGACATCACCACCGCGGCGTTCGGAGCAAGGTGTTCTCAGGAGGTAGGCCCTCCGCTGGGGAGGTGCCCCAGGGCCTGCCCCCGACGGAGGACCCGTGGTCGTCGGGGGAACCGCTGGCGACCGCTCTACCCCATCGGCGGTGTCCTTGTTTCCGGTCGTCGTTGATGGCACTAGAGTGTGGCGCAAGGTGGGGCCCTCATCTGGCGATATGAAGCAAGGCCTGTACTTGTGAAGAAGGCCTAGTGCGTGTGAAGCTCGCTGCCCCGTGACACTCTCATGTAATAATGAGTGGGGCTGTACACGCCCCGGAGTCTCAGGGGTGCCGGCCTCAGGCCCTGGGGCTCCCTCCCACGCCCAGAGGCAGCACTTAGCTCCGCACTGGTGAGAAGACGTCCAAGACTAGACTAGGTGCCGGACGCGGCCTTTTGTTTGCTTTCGTTGCTCTTCCCCTTGGTTGTCGCTTTCCCCCGCTGGATTCAAGTTGGATTCGAATTTGAGATTTGCGTGTGTTCGGGGAAGGGGTGCTTAGTCTTGTTCGAGCAATTTCTCGCGTTTTGGTTACCACTTTGCCTCAGCCGCCTCCCCTCGCGAGCCCCTCGCGAGCCAGGTCAGGCCTAGCTTGCGCGCAGCCCAGACTGCCGCCGCCGCGTCCTCTCAGGAAGGTATTTTACTGCAGATCCTACGGATTCAATCAGGGGACACTCAGGACACCACAACCCCCTGCGGGCTGCCTCAGGGCCAGCACGGAACAAAGGTAAACTAGCCGACCAGCGCGTCGCTTAAGCCAGCCACTTGGCGCGGGCGCATGGGCGATGTAGCTTCTACTGATACGATAAACACAAGTTTTACATGAGGGGCTCCCCCTCCAAAATGCTCTCACAGCTATCAGGCCAAAACCTGAGTTCTATTCATGCAGGGTGAGGAAGCAGGAATGATGCACAATCAGTCGGATGAATCCCCTAATGCGTCCTCAGGAGCACCACCAGAGCTGTCCATCACGCCGCCCTCGTCAGCCGCCACGATCACGTCGTCGTTGTCCGAGGAGAAGGCCCTGATAAGAGCGTCCACATTGTCTTCCACCCAGTGCGCCAGCTCGCCTCGAGCGGCCTGGGGGACTGGGGCGATGGCGGCGTCAAAATCAAAGTGGGGATCCATGTTCCGGAGGTGGCTGAAGACGCGGGAAAAGGTGCGCCTGAGCAGGGCGCGGCTCCTCTCCTCCACCAACCTGTCAGCCCTGGTCGACCGCGCCTCCAGCTGCGTCACCACATCAGTGAAGAACTGAAGATTGCTCGCGTAGTTGACTGCGTGCAGCTCGCTGACGGCCTCCTCGCAGATGTTGCCCAAGGCCGCGTTGGCTCACTCCCGGAGAGTGGCGAGCATGGGGCCGTGCTCATGCTCCAAGATCCACCGCTGACGTATCTCGTCTGCATTCTGGCGCGCGACGGCTTCAGCCTCCTCCACCCGCTGGTGAAGAAGGAGCACCTCAGCCTGGGAGGTGGTTAACTCACCTCGCGCCACCTCATGGGCGGCCCGGGAAGCATCGGCCCGCCGCGCCACCTCCTCCAGCTTGGCCCTCAAGGCGGCAGTCCTGCCTTCAGCTTCAGCCCGGATCAGCCCCAGCTTCTCTTCGAACTCGTGCTCAAGGTTCAAGCGCGCCATCGCCACTCGACGTCCGACCTCCTCCAGGACGCGGGCTTCCTGTGCGGCAACATCATCCTCCGCCTGCATCACCAAGCGCTCCCTTGTCTCCAGACGCTCGTACTCACGGGTACGTTCAGGGCTTCCAGCGTCAGCGCCTCCTCACGCTTCTGGAGCTCTGCTGAGTCGCCAGAGGCCACCTTCATCTACGCAAGGGCTGCCTCGCGCAGCTCCACCTGCTCCTCCAGCGAGTGGCACCAGGCCAGAAGCTCCCGAGCCCGCTCCTTCGCAGCCGTTCACCGTCGGTCAGCTTCCCGAGCCTCCTCAGCGGCCCGAGACCGGGCCTCCCGAGAGGCCACCAGTGACACCTTGGCCTCTGCTTCATCAAGATCACGCTGATGGCGCCCTCCAGCTCGCGCCTCTCTGCAGCCAGGCGCAGGCCCTCGGCCTCAAGGCGCGCGTCTTCATCAGCAAGCTCCTCACCAAGCAGGCTCACTGCGTCAGTCGCCCTTCGAAGGAATCCTTGGCGGAGAGCGCGACGCTCCCGAGCACGCTCGATCACGTCTTCCACACCATCATCTGCCCCAAGCAAGCGCCGGGGGCCGCGAGTCAGCACTCCCCCTCTGGGCTGGGGGCTGGCACCCTCGCGACGGCCGGGCACGCCGCGTCAGAAGCCCGGCCTGGGGCCAGCCCGTGCTCAGGAGAAGAGCGCAGGAAACGCCTTAGCCAACCGCAGTCCACGACCAGGCGAGAAGCCCATGGCAGGCTAGCTATGCCACGAGAAGGCCCGCGAAGGAGGATCGCGGGGTGTGCGGGGCCACGATATGCCTCGGGGTGGTTCGCCTCTTCAATCGCCCTCACCACAAGGGCTCCGCTGCTCGGAGCGCTTGAGGACGATGGAGGGGGCGAGGTCAATAGGGACGGCTCCTCAGCCGTCTCCGCAAGCTCGGCTGGAAGGGGCCTGCGGAGGAAGGGTCAATACAAGTAACAAAAGGATCAGGAGCCGGGAAAGGAGAAGGCTTACTCATCAGTGGCGAAGTACTTCCTACGCTTCAGCAGGCGACAAGGGTAATCGTCGCCAAGGGCCTCCCTTTTCCTCCGGAGTGCCCCAAAGTCCACGCGGAACCGGCCCAATAGTTGGGCGCATGGATCAACCTTCGATGAAGACGGAGCGTCAAGGCGATCTGCGGCAGGGGAGCCTGCCTGACATGCGCTTCCAATCGCCTCCTCAAGAGACGCAGCTGGAGCCTCAGGGGCCCCAGTCGCAGGCACTGTGGGCAGCTGCTCGTCACCCTCAGCCTCAGCGGCACGGGCCCCAAGAGCTGCTTCCTCATGAGCCTCGCCCGACACTGTCACCGCGCCGGGAGCCCCCTCGGCCTCTGGCGCCTCGTGCCTCCCTGCTCCGCCCCTCAAGGATGAGTCGCCTTGGCTGACTGGAAGGGCAGTCGCCACCACTGGATTCTCGCGAGGCCCTTGAAGGCCGGCGGGGCGTGGCCCCCACTCATCAAAGACAGGCATCTACTTCACAAAGTCGCCCCTGCTTTGGCAGAGGTACAGCAAGGCCCCTCCCTGCCGGACGCTGCCGGGGTTGGGGTCCCCAGCCAGGGTCAAGAGCGCCGTCCTCAGCACCTCAGGAGTCAGGTCCTCTTCCTGGAGCCTCATACGATCCTCGTGCCCACGGAAGGCCCACATTCGGCGAGAGTGGCGTTGAAGAGGAGCAACACGGCATAGCAGGAACTCCCTCACCACCTTGGGTGCTGTCACGCCAAGAGACCTCAAGAGCGTGAAGCGGCGCCACACGAAGACGAGCCGGGGGCTCTCAAGCGTCTCCTGGCCCCAGCCCGAATTGGGGACGGCAGGTGAGGTCGGCTCCAATAGCAGGGGGCTGGGCACCCCTGCGTCCACATACAGCCACCGCTCGCGGAACCCAACCGCGGGCAGGGGGAGCTTGAAGTCAATCCCAGAGGCCGCCGTCTCAGGCGCGGCAACGAAGCTCATGCAAGCCCAGCATTGGGTAGGGTCGACAAGATGCAATGAGAAGAAGTGGCGCAGCAAGGCAACCGAAGGAGGGATGACCACCATAGCTTCGCAAACAAAGGCGAAGACCGAAAGGAGGGTGATGGATTCAGGACCCAGATGCATCATGTGGATCTGATAGTGGGAAAGCACGGCGTTGAAGAAACCAGACCTGCCCACAGGGCGTCGGCAAGATACGGGACCTTGGTGGCTGTCCTGTTGATGGAGAAGTGGGACGCGGGCCAGGCCGTCGTCCTCCCGCATTCATTGAAGATGGTGGCCAGAGCCAAGCTCACCTTGCCCAAGCCCTCGGCGGGGGCCGCCGACGGTGGCGGGCAAGGCGGACACACGGGTTTTTTCCCTCTCCCCTTCTTCGTCAGAGCCATGGCGATGGGAAGGGGGGGAAGGTTCGAGATTAGGTTGAAAACAGAAGCCGGAGTTCAGGCGGAAGGAGGACAGAGGGCACTCGAGAAACAGAAAAGGGAACGGCTATGTACGACTACGGGTCCGCCTAGCGTGGCGCAAAATAAGGAGGGCGTGGGGGAACAGTGCCGCCCATGACCAGTCAACCGCTGCGCGGCGCCTAAGGCCGCAGGCTGTTAGGGCCCGCGGCGCTTCGCTCTTGCCCTTCCGCCTCCCTGCACGGCCAAGTCCGGGCGCGCCTTGGGCCCGGGGGCTACTGTCGGTGTTTTGGGAACGGGGGTCCCCAGACTTTCCTGCCTGCGGCGTGGCTCAAAGGGGGCCCGGCACGGCCCATCTTCACCAACACAAACCCAAGACCCTCGCGAGGGGCCAAGCCTCGCGGGGCAGACGACGCGGAGCTTCCTCAGGCACGGCCTCGTTAGGCTGGCTCACGAGGAGGCGGAGAGATCAAAGGCAGGGTACCTCACGAGGTGCCCGTGACGCAAGCCATGACGACTCAGGGTGCCAGGCGGGTGCCAGCCCGCGTAGCATCCTCCTTTCCTCTTTGGTGCAAAGGGGGCAAGCGTAGCCGCGGAGTACCGAGGCATCAGGCAAAGGTTGCCATTTCGGTGCAACGAGACCAAGACCAGGAGGACTACGAGACGGAGGTCATCGTGGATCCCAAGACGGCGTCATCACCAGAGCTTTGCGCACACGAAGACCACTTTTGTCAGGATAGCTGATACTAGCTGTCCCCCTTCAAATTAGCCCGCCATTGTTGGCTCCCTTCCCGCTCAATATTTGGGAAGAGGACCAAGGCCTCTATAAATAGGTCCAGCCACCCACAGAGAGAGGGGGTTCGGTCGGTTGGCTGGAGGCAGAGAGAGAGAGAAGGTGACTGAACTCCACTGAGCAGTTCATCGCCCCAGCCAAGAACAGACCCTCGCGAGGCTGTCGTTCCTTGTATTGTTAATCATCATCATCTCAAGAGGCAATCCACCACACCACACACTGGAGTAGGGTATTACACCACAACGGTGGCCCGAACCAGTATAAACCCTGTGTCTCTTGTGTTGTTCTTTCCTTAGTTTTAGATCCTAGCATGGTGGAGGGGTGCAGGTAGGTAGGAGGCGAAATCTCCATGCGCACCCCAGTGTTCGAACCTCAAGGGTCTGCCGGAACCTGAAATCCGACAATATGCAAGACACAACCAATATCACAGTGGCGACTTAAAGGTGCCTTATCATAAGATATAGTATGTACCAAAAACAGGAAAGCGTGTCATGTTCACATGTATCATGTGTAAGCTAAGCAGATGCAGTTTACACTAATTAGGAGCAATACGAGCTAGACACCATATGCAACATGCAACCAGATATCACACTGCTAAGTTAGAGCAAGCACCTTGGATGGTGGAGTAGGGGAGCGGAGACTTGGACCTTGTACTGCACTATCAGTACAAGGAGAATCGGTACAGATGCTCCGTTTACGTTGCTGCAGAGGACCACCATCATCGCCTTCCTTACTCTTTTCCTTCCTCTTTCTTGATTTTGCCTTGTCAAGTCAAACCCACAAGAAAAAGGAATAAAATTTGCTCTTCAGAACTCATTGATGCATGATACTGACGAACACTACTTTCATGTAAGACAAACACTACATATCACACTGCCAAGTAAGAGCAAGCACCTGCGATGGTGGTGTGGGGGAATTGCGGTG
Organism: Triticum urartu; assembly: GCF_003073215.2. NCBI lineage: Eukaryota > Viridiplantae > Streptophyta > Magnoliopsida > Poales > Poaceae > Triticum > Triticum urartu. The sequence goes on from NC_053023.1 coordinate 445,697,632, forward strand.
ATCAAATAGAGAGCTACGTTGACTATCTTCATTTAGCCTTGCTGTTTCTTGAGAATCATGTGGGGAGGATGACACTGCACTCTTTAAACGAGCATGGCGTCTCACAGAAACCCACCCGGGTGACTATCTCATCATAAGTGATTGACGAGGGATACAAAAGAGCATTAGTTTGATGTACGAACATGGTTAATAGACATATGTAGTATGTATCAAAAATAGGAAGGCATGTCATTATCAAAGGTATAATGTGTAAAGTAAGTAGATGCAATTTAACCAAATTGGAAGCAATACAAGCTAGACACCATATGCAACATGCAACCACATTTGACAGCGTGAAGTTAAAGCAAGCACTTGGGATGGTTGTGTGTGGCAATTGAGATCATCAACTGCAGAGCTAAGTTTACTATCTCCAACTGCTGACACTGCACCTGTTAGAGCACTGGAACGCTTAGTGCTTATCTTCAAATTACACTGGAGCGATTTCTGTCTTTTCTTTTCTGCATTCATCAACACTACGTCAGAGTCTGAAATACCCATGCATAAAAAAACAATAGTGTGAGTATGGGTGAAGTGTGTGCACAATTAGTACAGTGTAAAGGTAGCAGATAGCGGGTCGGTGAGAAATAAATGACGGGAGACATATGATAGCTCTACAACATGCATGGCACACTAAATTACTACAAGATTCTATGAAAATAATAGTCGACTGAAAGCAAATAGGTCAGTCCATTTTTTCTGCACCGTCCGATGTACAAAGAACGGGCAGATCACCTTCATCTACCTCCAGCGAGTCAGTGTTGACGATCTTCCTTGAAACGCCAGCGACCACCGGCCCAGTATTCCTCCCCTGCCTGCACCCTCCCCTCGCCCTCACCGCACCACTGTGCTTGGCACTGCCCCCGGCCATCCATTCAAGAACCGCCGACCTCCAGATCGGGCGCAAGCAGCTCCTGTGCCCCACACCCCTATGATAGACACCGATGCACCGCTTCCCCGGGGAACAGGCAGACTAGGTGCTCCGCGCGCCTAAGCGGGTGTTGCTTCTTTTAATTGCGGTTCGACTGACCCTGAATTGAAATCCAGGCAGGCTACTGACCTCTAGCAAAGGTGAAATAGTAAAAGGGAGGAAACCTTGTGCATTTAGTATCACGAAGAAGATGCAGTAAGAAGCGCTCAATTGGTTTCTTTCGTGGGATGAATACGGTGTGAGCGGAGACGTAATATTTGCACGAATAAGGGAAGTGGAGTACCTCTTTCTGCTGGCAGTGTTGTGTCCTCCTTCTGTTTTTCCGACAATCTTCTTGTTGTTCGCCGGAAACCATAAGTTGTGGAGGACGGTGCAGCCTTGGACGAACCCATGGCCAAGTTGTTGAGTGTGGTGCGGTGGCTATCTGTTGGCGGCGGGGAAGCAGATCCAAGGCGGCGAACGACGGCATAGTGGGAACAGCTCCGGTGCGGTGGACGGTTGCGACAGTGGAGCCGCAGCAGTGAGGCGGAGGACGGCGTGGTCGGAGTGGTTCTGGTACGGCGCACGTCAGCGTCGGTGTCGTGGAGGCAGCTCTGCCTCGGCTTCAGCTGCTAAGTCCTTGAGGGCGTTGCGGTTGTGGTTGCGTTGGATGACGATGTCGGGGTACCGGCTCTGGCGTGATGGAGGAGGGCGGCGGTGGATTTGCTGCTATGGGGTGGAGGACGGAGGAGGCTGGGGTTTCGCGGCTGATGGAGAGGGCATTTTCGCGCCCACAGAGTATGAATGGGGAAACGGAGGGAGGCGGGAACTAAGGGGGAACAATGTTTCGGTTTGAGACGCGCTTGTTTGAAATTTCGGGAAAGTTACAAACTTTCCCCCCATCTAAAATTTCGGACATATTGCGGGTTGGGGGTAGCACAGTCATGTCAGGTGTCCCAAATGTGGGCGGGATAGCTTTCGGCCGAGAGCATGGGTAGGCTCCCACGGCGTATGAATGCTTCTCTGGCGTCTTGGTGAAGTTACAAACCTACCCCGGTTTAGACCTTTGGACATTGGGCCGATAGGCTACACGGGCCAGAGTCAGAACAGTAATTTCCTACCACCAAAACATTAGTCTCGCGCGGTTTCGGGTGACCAGAGGCCTATTTGGCGCTTCATTCAATATTTTGGAGCAGAAGCATTAGGCCTCCTTTGGTTTGTAGGATTTTTGTAGGAATTCTATAGGATAGGATTTGCAAAGGAAAAATTCCTTTGAAGCCCTTTGGTTTGTAGGAATGGATTCCTATTCCTATGTAGGATAGGAATCAATCCTTCACGTTTTGGAGGAAAAAAACATTAGCCTAGACTCGATGGAAAAAATCCTATCCTATGCACCAAATGACATCTCTTTCTCTATAGGAATTAACATGCATGTCATCTCACTTCCTATGATTTTCCTATTCCTATAAAATTCCTATCCTATGAACCAAAGAAGGCCTTAACGTTTTCGGTTCTCTTGAATTGAACTTTCAGGATTTGTCAAACTTTACAAATCTTTACTCTTGAAAATCCTAAAGCTACGATTATTTTGGAATGGAAGGGGTACATTTGAATATACATTGTACACGAGTATATATTAAAAAATATGCAACTTACCTCAGTTCATGCATGGTTCCGGATATAATCTCCTTGGTTGCAAAAAAAGTTAGATATGCGTATGAATATATATATAGCATGTTCAAACTCACAACAAAGATTGATGCCCCCTTTTAGATCTGATTTACAAATGCCATTATCTTGGGTTCAAATAGATGAATGCACTTCCTATGAATTCGAATCTTCGAAACCCCCTTTATGTTGAATTCGACATGTATTCTATTTCGTAGCTAGCAATTTGGAATGTATCCATGCAAGTGACAAATGTATAAAGTGCTTCACACTAACAACATGGAGTGCAGTAATTAATGTGTATATATGAAATGCAAAAGCATCCATTGCCTGTATTTCGAACCGCTCTCACTCTATGGATTGATAATACGAAATAAACACCTGCACATGCTAGAATTCAATTGCAGTTGAAGAAAGAGCCTACTCCTGGTACTGTATATTAGTGATAGGGGTGTGTACAAAGTACACGTGAATACCAGGCATTGTGCGTGTGTGTATACTATCGACGAACTAGCCCCCAAGCTTGTATAACATACTAAGGGCCTAGGGTTACAAATCATATATAGTCGGCTTATCACCAGTGGGGATAGAGTCCTCCGCGACTCTGGTAGCTTCGTGTTGTACACCGAGTCCTCCACATGGGTCTTCGTATAACACGTCTCGGTCCAACCTATATGTGGCGCAGGATGGAACCGACCCATGAGTCTTCATGTTGACCCACCACAACTTGAAATGATGTGCCCACCACACCACACACGCAATCAGCCGCTAAGAAAATAAGCATATACAATAGTACAACGGTATCTTGCTCACGATACGTCTCCATATTTTGTTGATGACACTGACGGACTTTGCATTTGATGCGTGCTCCTTATTTTGTTGACGACACTTACGGTCATTGTATTTGAAGCGAAAGCACGATATGGTCACTGGACTTCAGAATAAGCTCATCACGGTCACCACATACATTTTGTCGTGCTAACCAACATGTGGTTGGATGGTTAGAGGACAGTGGTTTCTCGAGCCCACCAAGGTTAAAGTCCCATTGCTCGCATTTATCTTGCGTTAATTTCAGTATTTTCCGGTGACGTACGTTCAGTGGGAGGAGACGTTCCACTCGACTACGAGGCACCTATGGTGACTTTGTAAAATCTCAAGATCATATATGCTGGTCCACTCTCTCGAAGGTGCTCATAGGGGTAGGGTTCGCGTGTGTGCGCTTATCGCGGTGAGTGCTTGTGCGTATATATGATCCCTTGCGTCTGTACCGTGTTAAACAAATACATATCATGATTATACGGTCACTGCTCACCCGTACAACTCCGTATTTTGTTGATGACACAATCAATTGACCAGTCAAACGTTCCATGCGGCGCAACTAGTGTTGCACCATCGGGGCGCGTAACCATGGGGCCCACCTGTCAGCCCGTATATGAAAGAAAGAAATGGTAGTTTGAGTCCGTATTGTGTTAATAAAATAGGAGTACATTTTAGGGTGATCATACGGTCACTGGCTCACCATACAGCTCCGTAATTTGTTGATAACACGACCAATTGACAAGTCAAACGGTCCACATTCAGTAGCGCACATTACCATAGGGCCCACCCGTCAGTGCGTATATGAAGGACATAAATGGTAATAAATTAGTGGTCGGTGGGTATTCGAAGTCGTGAGACCTCTGGTTGGCAGTCACCGGCAGTTGGGGGCGTTCATTGGGCGGTGGGGTGGGGATCCCCGGAGAAAAAGCTTGGCGGGGGGAGGGGGCTAGAGGGATGGCCGGTGCGGCGGCGGACCGGCGGTGGGGAGTGGTTTCGGGGAGGGCAGGCCGGCCGCGGGCGGCGGGGGCTGGCGGTTCGGCCGGTGGTGGCTGGCGGCTTAGGGGGGGTGGAGTTTGATGATAAACTCGAGGCCCTTGATTTCGTATCCAACGGCTGGAAAATCTAATGACCAGAGATGAAAAAGTCAGTCGACTGACATGTAGCCTCACCCCGCACGTACACATGCACGCACGCAAGACACACACGCATGTAGGCGTGCAACACTAACACATACACACGCACGCATGCTGGCGTGCAACACTGACACGTACACATGCACTCACGAACACACGCACGTACACACCCATGCATGCAACACTGAAATGTACCCTTGCATGCACACAACACTCGCACGCCTGCATGCACAGCACACGACGCAAGACACACGTTCAACCTATACATGCATGCACCCTTTGTTAAGGACATGGATTGTTACGGGTATTAATCAATCTTATCTGTGATAAGCAGAACATTGATGTTTGCAGCGGTCTTTATGAATCACAACGTATTGAACGGGCTATCAACATAGTAGGCTTATCTACATGAAAAAGATGACGTCACACTCAATGAACAATCATCAGTTTATGAAATGCCCGCTTCTGACCGCCCTGGCCCACCAAAGGTTCCTCTGCTGTGCGCTGCCTGCGTTGGGTCACTGACATCCATGCCATGCACCCAAAGAGCCCACATGTCAGTGGAAGAACGGCGAGGTGTCCTAGGTCAGAGTCGAGGGCGCCACTCGCGGCACACCCGGCTGAACACGCCTCCGTGCCGCATTCAAATGTCTCCATGAAACCCGCCCGTGTGGAAGCCGAGAAACCCACTCTGGACACACGTCCGTTCATGAATGGGCTGCTCCCCTATCTCCTCCACCATTTTGTCCACTCTTACAATGGCTTACGAAGAGTAGTTATTCCGCATCCAAGCTGGCTGGTAGCCCGTCGGATACGAGCTATGCAGCTCGCTGATCCACCTCCCTCCCCTCGCCCGACGGAGCCAGTTGCCGCCCCAAGCCGGCGCGCGGTTCAGCAACTCGCCGCTCCTGGCCAGCTCGACGAGGAGCGGCGCACGGGCGTCATTGCTGTCGTCCACGCCGCCGCCTCATACCGCGTCTCCCGTTTCTGTGGCCCAGACTCCCATGCCGGCGGCCGCGCCATGCAAGCAGCAACAGAAGCCGGGTGCGCGGAGAGCGACGAGTCGGTGGCCAGCGCCTCTGCGTCCGCCGCCATCATCGAGGAGAAATAGAACACGGGAGGCCGCCGCCGCTTGGGTCCCATGAAGGCCACCGCGGAGGCGACGCCGGCGTACACAGCAGGTGTCTTGCCGGATCCTTTTTTGCAAGGACCTTCATTGACCCCGCATGGGCTCCATGGAAGAGGGGAATGTTAGGATGAACTCGAGCCGGTGCCGGCCATGGCGAAGTAGTGGCCGGTGAGGAACTCGAACCGGTGCCGCCCACCATCATCTTCGGCACCAGCCATTGATATCAGTTGGGCAGTGGGGAAGCGAGCCGTCCTTTGCACTGAAGCATATACCTCCGGGGCTCCTGGCAGTCCGGTGATCGTGCTGCCGAACATGAGGAACACAAATCGATCGGCGGGCGACCATTTAGGCCTGGTATTATATACATGTGCTGTCTAGAACTAGCACCGCGTAGTTCATTTGAATGTAATGAAATCCGTCATGTTTGTATGAAAATTCGGTATTTTATATGATTTCTGTCGTTGTTTATATGAAATATAAGTTTGTCTATGTGTTTCCGTGAATTTCGTCCGGTTGGTTGAGTTGCTGTCATAATATGTGCGGCTACGGTTGGATGGCGTAATTTGCGGGTTGCCGGTCGGTCTGCGGGCGGCACGGGCGGCGTTGCGGGACAAAAAACACAGCTCGTGTGAGCTCGTGCCCAACGTGCACGCTGGAGGATGCATGACAGCATGAGCACCTGAGCCATTCCTCGTTCATCGGTGGTAAAGGCACTGGTGGACAAAAGGGTCGCCAATATTTTGGCTACCCCGGGCAAGATTCATACAACCGCTCCCAATAGATTCAAATCCCTCGTTCGCCATTGAATTTTGCCATGTGTTGTTTTCATGGACTAGCAAGATGCCCGTGCATTGCAAGGAACATCAAGATGCATTTTTTTTACAAACTCCCGCATGCATGCAAGGGATAATTAATGTCCTCCTTTGCTAGCACCATGAGGCAAACACCATTAATATTTGCATCGATTAGTGTTAGTGGCCTTGTATATCTGCAAATTTTAATATTGATAGTGGCCCCTTGTATATAAAAATGGAGGGAGAAAGATGAGAGATAAGGTGAGGAGGAGTGGGGCGTGGTGGTGACTGGTGGTCAGACTGGGCGGAGGCATGGGGATGGACGGCGCATTATGTCTAGGTTTGTATCTCTCTCACACACACCCACGTAGGTGGGGGACGTGCACGAAGAGAAGAAGTGCACGCACGGCACACGTACTCCCGTCTCTTTCCCAACCACACCCGCGCGGGTACACGATGGAGCTCATTTCTGTACGAAAAAGGCAGCCCACATGGTAATTTGGCACGTGTACTGGTTGTCCACTTGGTGGAGGGAGGATCGTCTACCACGGGTGAACAAACAAATTGCGACTTGACGCGTTATGTTAAATTAAAAAAAAGAGGTAAACCATGTGGGGCCTACCTTAGAGGCAAGGCTCTATACACGGGAGTACTTTTGATGTGTCCCGTCAACTCGCAGAACGAGGAGAAGCTTGCTTAGTATGCCGTCTCCCCCGCCCACGGGTGCGGTGGCTCACAGGATGAGGTGAAGATTGCTTACTATGCCTTACGCGGGCTCCCTCGCCCACGCACGCGGTGGCTCGCAGCATGAGGAGAAAATTTTACTACTCCCTCCATTTACTCCTCGTCCCTGCTACGTACTTTGGTTAGTACTCCCTCCATTTACTTATACAAGGCCACTATAAAAATACATTTTGCATCTATACAAGGCCACAAATAGTAATCGAGATAGAAGTTACTACTCCCTCCTTTCCAGTTTATGGCTCAATTTCAAAATCTCTCCAACCAAGGTAGACGGTGAGTGGTCGAATTAATTTTGTATTTTGCACAAGTAATTAGTACGCTCGTTTTTCTCAAGAAGTTATGTTTACCGAGGCATTAATTAGAACGAATGCATGAATGGCCACTAAATTTCCATGAACTTGTACATGCATTGGTTAGTTTCCTCTTGACACTGCTTGCGTCGGGTGATCTAACGCACCTCGAAATCCAACATGTAATGGTACTACTACTAGTATAGTAGAATTGAGACTTATCAAACGGAAAAACAAATGTTTTTTAGATGAGCCCTATAAACCCTAGTGGGTACGTACTCCGTAAAAATAGATTTTTCCAAAACTAAGTCGCTCCCTTTCATGATTTCTATAGTATACTCCTCCGTCGACGCTCCCTTTCATGAATTCTGTACTTCCTGTCGCCGACATGTGGGACATATAGCAACCGGGTCGACGTGTCACGCACCAAATAACAGTGCAGAACAGCAGGGGGACGCACCCCACTCGTACCGGTCCAGTAGTAGTAATGAGCAATGAGACGTCAAATCACAATGCCGCACTTTCCCAGACGGACGAAGCAACCATTATTTCACACTCCGGTTCGCCATCATCTCAAACCACATACTAGTATTGCTTCTGCCTCAAGAGGGACACGCGCATCGCCTTGGTACATCATGACACGTGGGACCTCATGACAGGCCATGCTCCCCCGCCGATCGCTCGGTAAAATCACCTCATTTTTACTATACTTCCTCCATATCGGTTTACTACATGGCATGCACGTCGTTCTAGGTTGAGAATTTAACTGGCTATATATGTGATGAACAGTACTCTAGCCTTTTAAAAAATGTATACTTTTGTACAGTAGTACTATCGATGGATTGCGCCATGGAGCAAAAATTGAAATTAAAAAAAAGGTGGTACATATAGAGAGCGCTCGTCGCCAAATTATGTATATAGTACTATTAAAAGTGCTAGTCACAATAATGGTGTCCAGCACAACCCACCCCTCAAATAAAACTAAGAGGGTGTTGGATACGTTTTAGTCGTATGACTAAAAGTAGTGGGATTAAAACATGCTAGCCTCACCCATGCTTGGATCCAAATACTAAAAAGGCTAAAATCAAGTTAATGAGCATTTATTATCCTCCAAACCCTCCAATCCAGAACTCACCTGTGTTAAAGAAGAGGAGTTAAATGAGTAGAGAGAGGACTGATCCACATTTTAGTAGGGGTACCCCTGACTAAAAAAATTTAGTCTCAAGACTAGTTTTAGCCCCTCTTTAGTTAGGGGTGCTTGGAACTTTAGCCTCTTAAAGAGACTATTTTTAGTCAGACTAAAATAAGTCCCTTGGATCCAAGCACCCGCTAAGCATCCAGGAATTCTTTGACAAAACTAAGCACCCTGAAATTCTTTGACAACTAAGCTGCTGGCTATATGATGTTGGCCATATATATTGTATGTATATAATGTGAAGAAACGAGTGGTAGTACTATACCAACTAAAAGATGGAATGTAAGAAATACTAGTTTGTACGTACTGAAGAGTTAAAGTAACAAGAAGAAACATAACATAGTTCTGCTGGGGGCTCAGCACAACACACCCCTCAAATTAAATTAAGCACACCTGAAATTAAACTTTGCAACTATTCTGGTAGACACTGCATTAGAACCACCATGAGCAACGACACTGCCACCTTACTCGGAGTCCTCGTCCACGTCCTCGACTTCGTCCTTGTCCCTCTTCATCCTGGCCGATACTTCTTTCATTGAACCACACACTTGGTTGTTGCTCTTCATCCAACCCTTGTAGATATTGAAGCAAAGGTAGCCATCCATTGCAGCGTAGTGGATGTGGTCTATTTCTAGTACATTCCGCTGCCATGCATGACGATGAAACATGTAATGAGGTTTCTCCAGTTTACCGTACGAAGGATGAACCATGGCTCCTGCCAGGGTCAACATTGAAGGCTGACGAGAGGACACCAACCGATTCTTCTGGAGGTCGAAGGTGTTGCCTACAATGACGCCTATCCGACGCAGGACTTCTTTGTCGTTACCGAAGTCTACAATAACGAATTTCACTGTTTTATCCTTGAGGAAGTTCTTAAAATTCTGGCACTCAACGTCGGCATGGCATATGTGGTAGACCAATAAAATGTTATGTACGCAAACCTGGATCACGGCGGGCTTCTTCCTCTCTTCGTCCTTTAGATCCTTCTCTAGTCCCAGGACTGTGGTGTACTCAACATCTAGCCCAGCGACCCACTCATCATCTGAGTTTTCGAACATGCGGCTGAAGCAAGAAAGGCATCCTTTCACCGTCGCGGAAGAACGAGTGTAGATGACGTCGAACTGATCGCCGGTGATGATTCTAACCTTGTACTCACCGCCGATCGTGGTGATTTGGGATGCCATGGATTTGGGAGGAGGGTTAGGATTAGTCGAACTGCCGTAATGTGAATGGACGGGATGACTAGGAGCGAACCGCCATAGTATTAAAGGACGTGCGGGGACGAGTAGGAGCGAACTGCCAGCGTGCGAATGGCAGGGTAGTGGCTTTCCATTCTCCCATGATACGAGCCTCCGAGAGCCCTTGGATTTGAGATCGAACGGTTGCATGGCGTGATTCTAGACCTATGGGTGAATATCCTATCCTAGAGGGTTATTCTGCAAATTTTCAGCAACTTAGCATGCGACCGTTTGATCTCAGATCCAAGGGCTGCCAGTAGCCCGTATCATGGTCGCGCCTACCATGATTGTCGCGTCGCTCGTGCGGTCGCGCCCTTGGAGATTTAACACGGTGCGTTAGGCTATCTGATGTTGGCATGTCATACATAGTCATCACTTAGTCACTCATACTACAACAAGGTTGGCTATAAGTGTATTTTTTACTCCTCTCTATCTCTTTCTTCGTACTCAAGGAAGAAATGGTGCTAAGCACGTGTATTTATTGCATTTGCCAAGGAGTGACCTCTTCCAATGAAATGGTGTTGTGAAGTTTGCTTCATTTAATTAGCTATAGATTCAAAATTGTCTTTTCACCTAGGTACACGCGCTTAGCATCGTTTCTTCCTTGGGTCACCAAACTAGTCTCTCTCTTCTTGATTAACTTGCCACATCAGACTTTATGCCTATGTGGCAAGCTTAAGCACCTGTAGGATCAAGTAAAAGTAAGTACAATAGTGCGCTTTACATGGCATTTTTTGCATATGTGGAGGAAAGAGAGGCAAGGAAAAAGTGAAGTGGGCTCTTATGCAAGAGCCAGCCTCTACTACATGGTGGAGCATTGGGAGAGGCACCTGTATGGAGGTGGTCAGGAATCTGGGAGACTCACGCCGGTCGTAGCGCCGCAATTAAAATGATAATGGCAAGTCAAATCATGGGGCCCCACCTGTCCAGCAGTAACTCGCTGTCAAATCACACAGCCCTACGTTTGCAGCAGCCTACTCCCTCGTCTTCTCGCATCTCTCTCGAACCGACTAAGCGGAACTGCCCCGCCGCCTACCGCGCAGGAAAAGCCCTGCCCTCGACTTTTAAATACAACTACATCCGCTTAAGAATCCAATGATATACTTTTTGTGACATAGTAACTCATATTTAGTTAGTCAAATGGATGACCTAGAACTACGTGTAGGCCCTATAAACCGAGACGCCTAAAAATAAAAAAAACCAAGACGGAGAGGGTAGTTCAGCACGTATCTTTTTAGATCAATATAGTCGGGATTCACCAAGGAGCAAAACCAAGTGGTAGGCTGCTCCTGTCGTGTTGGCGTAGCAACTCAAGGAGGGTCAGTCCGCACATGAAATGGCGACACACTTAGCAGGACCCCTTTGGCCGACATGTGGCTCATCCACCGTCTTGTTCCACGTGTGATGCACCAAATTACAGTTTGGAGCAGCGGTTGGAATTGGAGGCACCCCGGTCGTAGCGCCACAGTAGTTGAAAATGAGCGACAAGGGGTCAAATCACAAAGCCCCACCTTTCCCGCATTAAGCTGGACAGACAAAGCAACCATCATTTCAATCTAGGGCGGAAGAGCATAAAGAAAAGAGAAAACAATGATGCGTGCGGCAGCTACCTAGGGCACCCTAGGGTAGGGGTCTCCACTACAGATCCTTTTTTTTGAAAGCGCCTCCACTGCAAATCGGCTTCTCCCTCGTCCTCTTGAAGAAAACCGATGATGAGTGCGGCGGTAGGGTTTATAGGAGTACTACGGCGTGCGGGGCCACTTCATAGTAAACGGGTTCGAGCCGATGCCTTAAATATGTGTGGGCCGCTTGGTTTTACGGGAACCGGGCAGCATTTTGGGTTCGGGGACCAGTGGAGATATAGTACGTACAAAAAATTGTGGACGTAGGTTTGACCGAAAGGCATTGATGCATGGACCCTGCATTTTGATATACCCGGGGCCGCGTGAAATTTGCTACTCTACTCAAAACTAGTAAGGTACACATGTATTGAATGCATGAGATTTCGAAACCAAATTATGAATAAATACACTGTATAGGATGTAAAGCTTCGAGTCATATATGCATGATGTAGATGTTCGTTTAGTTCTTATAGTTCATCTCATTCAAAATCAATAAGTTTTATAAAAATGTTAAGATTCATGGGGTTTTGCATTGTATTCCCTCCTTTCCAAAATAGATGACCCAACTTTGCACTAACTTTGTACAAAGTTAGTGCAAAGTTGGGTCATCTATTTTGGAACGGAGGGAGTAAATCATAAAGTAAAAAACAAATAATGGCAATTCATTTAGAAAAAATAATAAATTATGATACAGAAGATTCTAGAACAAAGGAGAAGTGCTTGTGTTTTGAGGTTTGTGCATTATGCTTAAGTTCAACCATGGAGTCTTCTAAATTGTACATGTGGCAGATCTGGTGGAATGTTGATGATATCCAACGGCCAGTAGTGCTCGGATTTGCCTATCTCTGCACTGTCGGGTTAGCTTCATCCAGCGACCATCTTTCAAAGTTATTGGCACACTATATAGTTCTTGTGCCATAGTTGCATGTTTTGGAAAAAAAGCTACTAGTGGGTTGTACTATCTATTTAGGAATAGAAGTGTATACATGGAAGTTGTAGGGAAAGAGATGACATGGAGCATCTCAATTCCTATGAGTAGGGATTGGAAAAGAGATGTCATTTGGTTCACATCATAGGAACTTTTCTATTGAATATAGAGATGACATGTTTCTCAATTCCTATGAGGAGGGATTAGAAAAGAGATGTAATTTGGTTCATATCATAGGAACTTTTCTATTGAATATACGCTAATGTTTATTTTCATTTGAAATTAAGGGAGTATAGGAATCCATTCATATGAACCAAGTGGCTCTAAAGCTATAGAAATGATATCATGTTTATTTCCTTTGAAATGTGGAGTATATGAATCTATTCCTATGAACCAATTGGCTCTAAAGGAAAAAATCCTATAAAAATCATATCATATAGAGTTCCTATGATATTCCTCGACACTAAAGGATGCTTGAAATTGCTGCGTGTGATACGATGGTCTTTCTTTGTAGACTCCTCACCCAACTTTATAGTTACCTCTCGAAGATGAATGAAATGATATATACATGGTACTCTACATGTGCAATTTGGTACATGAAAACTCGGTAAAAGTTTGCGAGGTTCGAATTTTCAATAAAGTTATATGCACTGCATTTCGGAACGGAGGGAGCATACGGTAGTTGCGAACACTCACGTGGAAGATTTGTGTGTAGGAGGAGTGGCTGTTCTGTTAAATGACATGGCAAAACTGACATTGTTGGATGCTGATCTAACAGTCCTTATGGCGTCCGTCAGGAAAAGGCTTGTGGCAAACATTTGTCGGATAATGATTTATGGACACATGCACTGCATTGATACGTGGCCCCCTCTCTCTCACGCACACGCACCCTCATGAGTCACGACTCTCCCGAGTCCTCTCGCAGACTCACACGTCGCACCCACCGTCTATGTGCAGGTAGACGTCACGCACATATGTGCTCTTCAGACCCTACCCTCAAAACTTCTAAAAAACAAAAGACGGCGCGCACATTTTATTTTAGCTCACACGTCACACACTTGTACTATTACTCTTGCGGCGAACGTTCTTTGGGCATAGTATATTGTACTCTCACGAAGAGAAGCGGTGCACGCACGCACTAGTTCTCTCACACCCACTCGCGGTTACATGCAGGAGCGCATTTTTTTGAAGCTGGTACAAAAAAATCACTCCACTATATATAAAAGCAGGAGCCTTAGCGCTTGCTTTACTAGGGTTCCTCTCGTTCACTCTCTCATGCTCTCCAGATCTAAGCAACACATAGGTGGCCACACTCTCTCTCAGCTCACGGCTGGTCACAAATCCGGCCAGACAACCTCGACCGGGGTAGGGGTGTAGGTGCATCGTTCACGCTGTCGTCAGCGGCGAGGGAGGAGACCAACGGCTGCCCGCGCGTCCCGATCGGCGGCCGTGTCATTCTCTCCGAGAGAGCGCCGGTTCGGGAGGGCCTTCGACCCCTTCTTCCTCCCTGCGGTATTGTGGCCAAGATGTGGCCTCCCGACGCCGTCTTTGCGACATGCCGACGACCCTCAGGTATATATTCCTTAGAAACCTGCCTTGCTGTACTGCCGCAGCTCCCTTCGTGTGGATCCTTTTCTACTTCCGTCCACTGTTCCAAAGCCACCTAGAGGGCACGTGCTTTGCACGTATGTTCTGTATGATATATACTCATATACCTTCTTTTTAGAGAGAGAAATGGGTACTCGTATCTTGAGTAGATATCATAGTGTGTTTGTTTGCATGATCTAAGGACTATTCTGAAATAAGAAGCAAATCACTTGCAAAAATCAAACTGAGTTCCAAGTAAGAATTTGATTACAAGATAAAAGTTGTAGTTTTATTATATGTTGTTTCCTGGGTTCCACTGATGTATAGTTCCAGAGTTGTTTGACGGTTTACATGCATGTTTATGGACTATTTTGTGCAACTAAATAAGTCATTTAGGTCTGACAGACACTCATGTCCTGTATTAGCTTGAGGTATAGCTTATGTATGACTGAAATAAAATATTACACTTTTTCTACGAATAATAAAAATATTACATTTCTCGATGAAGCAGAATAAAACTTTAGCTAGCATCAGCCATGCAATGTTATGTTATGTGAACAGTGTAAACTTTGCAGTATAGCGGCATCTAAAAAATCCATTTTTTACAGTAATCTAAAAAATAAGTTAGTAGTAGAGTGTTTATTTCCCAGGTGACAACGGGGAACCAAAATGTGCTAGCTATTTTCCAACTTGTCATACTTGCATGTGAGGAGGTGGCAGCAGTTTCTAGACATTTCTCAACTTCAGTAGGTGCAATCCAGATTCAACGGGGACTTCTTTATTTGTTTACTTGGAGAGCAGAGTCGGCCATGTGCACAAGGAGCGGGAGTGAATCCGGCAGCTCTTAGCTGTCAGATCATGTTATCCTTTGTTTGATGGATGGCAGTGATATGCATGAGAGGGGAAATGAACGATGGATTTTGAGCCAATGCTTGTTTGGGCGGGAGAACCGAAGATGGAGTGGTAAATCAAATTTCAAAACTGCTGCATTATAGTAGTAGTATATTAGAAGTAAAGCTATTTCATACAGTCGACTCAAAGCATTGGTTCAAACAGGGTAGAATGTGGGAAAGCTGTAGCATGAATCTAGGACCTGGTTCTAAGAGGAAACGGGGGAAAGTAGTAATATCTGTCACTGTTTAAATAACCGTATATCTTATTTGCGCAAACAGGGATGTCTGTCTCCATATCGTTTCGAGATGTCTGTCTCCGTATCGTTTCTATCCGCGCAATCAAAAGCACACACCTCAGTTTTAGTACAACTGCGCAAAATGAGATGGCTATCTGAAAGTGCAACTATCCCTAGGTGGTTTTGGTAATTCATAACAACATATAGCTGATTGAGCTAATGCTATTCCAAGATGATTATTTCAGGAAAGCTCAATGATTGGCATGGCATGGATGTGAAAGTGGAACCCTCAAAATGCTAAGGAAAAAGGATTGGCTCAAGCTCAAAAGCTCAAGACTCTTCATTTTATATTTTAGTGATCCAAGATCACATTGAGTATTTAGGAAAAGCCAATACTATCAAGGAGGGATTAGGTGTTGCTTAATGAGCCTCTTGCTTCATGTGCTTAGTGATATACTCCAAAAACCCTCAACTACTTTCCCATATCCACATATGACTTACCCCTAAGCCAAACTCGGTCCTACCGATTCTTCCTATCCGGCGCCACCGAGTTTCACTTGTCATTAGCCACTGCCTAACCCTAGCAATTCGGTTCTACCGATAGGGATCTCGGTCTCACCGAGATGGGATTGCAAACTCTCTGTTTCCCTTTCGTAACTTTTCGGTCTCACCAAAGAGCGGATCGGTCCCACCGAGATTGCAATGTAAATTCAGTGTTTCCCCTTTGTAACTTTTCGGTCTCACCGAAAGAGCAAATCGGTCCCACCGAGTTTGCCTGACCAACTCTCTGGTTAGCTAATTACCAAATTCGGTCTCACCGAGTTTGTGTAATCGGTCTCACCGAGATTATGTTATGCCCAAACCCTAACCATATCGGTCCTACCGAGTTGCATGTCAGTCCCACCGAAAATCTCTAACGGTCACTAGGTTTACATTTTCGGTCCGACCGAGTTTGTTGATTCGGTCCCACCGAGATTGGAAAACTGTGTATAACGGTTGGATTTTGTGTGGAGGCTATATATACCCCTCCACCTCCTCTTCATTCGAAGAGAGAGCCATCAGAACGCATACACCATTCCAACTCATATGTTCTGTGAGAGAACCACCTACTCATGTGTTGAGACCAAGATATTCCATTCCTACCATATGAATCTTGATCTCTAGCCTTCCCAAGTTGCTTTCCACTCAAATCTTCTTTCCACCAAATCCAAATCCTATGAGAGAGAGTTGAGTGTTGGGGAGACTATCATTTGAAGCACAAGAGCAAGGAGTTCATTACCTACACACCATTTGTTACTTCTTGGAGAGTGGTGTCTCCTAGATTGTCTAGGTGTCACTTGGGAGCCTCCGACAAGATTGTGGAGTTGAACCAAGAAGTTTGTAAGGGCAAGGAGATCGCCTACTTCGTGAATATCTACCGCTAGTGAGGCAAGTCCTGTGTGGGCAATGGCCATGGTGGGATAGACAAGGTTGCTTCTTCGTGGACCCTTTGTGGGTGGTTGCTTCTTCGTGGACCCTTCGTGGGTGGAGCCCTGTGTGGACTCGCGCGACCATTACCCTTTGTGGGAGGAGCCCTGTGTGGACTCTCGCAACCGTTACCCTTTGTGGGTTGAAGTCTCCATCAATGTGGATGTAGGATAGCACCACCTATCTGAACCACGGGAAAAACATCTGTGTCTCCAATTGCGTTTGAATTCTCCAAACCCTTTCCTTTACATTCTTGCAAGTTGCATGCTTTACTTTCCGCTGCCAATATACTCTTTGCATGCTTGCTTGAATTATGTGATGATTGCTTGACTTGTCCTAAAATAGCTAAAATCTGCCAAGAACTAAAATTGGGAAAATGTTAAGTTTTTATTTGGTCAAGTAGTCTAATCACCCCCCCTCTAGACATACTTTTGATCCTACAAGTGGTATCAGAGCTTTGGTCTCCATTTGCTTTGATCTCCATAGCTTTGGTGGTCATAGCCTTGGTTTCACAACCTAGGAGAGTATGGCGTCTAGCGAGGGAAATTACCACCGTAGAGGTCCCTACTTTGATGGTACTAATTTTGCTAGTTGGAAGCATAAAATGAAAATGCATATTCTTGGACATAACCCCGCCGTTTGGGCTATTGTGTGTGTTGGTTTGCAAGGTGACTTCTTTGATGGGAGAGAACCAAACCGTGAAGCTACCGCGGATGAGTTGAAGATGTTGCAATACAATGCTCAAGCTTGTGATATTCTCTTCAACGGATTGTACCCCGAAGAATTCAACAAAATCAGCCGTCTTGAGAATGCGGAGGAAATTTGGGACACTTTGATTGATATGCATGAAGGTACCGACTCCGTCAAGGAATCCAAGTTGGATGTGCTTCAAAGCCAACTTGACAAGTTCAAGATGAAGGATGGTGAAGGTGTCGCTGAAATGTACTCTAGGCTTGCTCTCATCACAAATGAGATTGCCGGCTTAGGAAGTGAAGGGATGACCGACAGATTCATCATCAAGAAGATTCTAAGAGCCTTGGATGGAAAATATGATACCGTGTGCACATTGATCCAAATGATGCCCAATTACAAAGATCTCAAGCCAACGGAGGTGATTGGAAGAATTGTTGCTCATGAGATGTCACTTAAGGATAAAGATGAACTTCACAACAAATCAAGTGGTGCCTATAAAGCCTCATGTGAAGCCCCTACATCATCAAGTGAGAAACAAGACTTCAATGAAGAATTGAGCTTAATGGTGAAGAACTTCAACAAGTTCTACAAGAGTAGAAGCAAAGATAGAAGCTTCAAGTCAAAGTCCTACAATGACAAAAGATCTTCTAGTCGAGAGCGAAACTGCTACAGTTGTGGAAGACCCGGACACTATTCCAATGAGTGTACGGCTCCCTACAAGAGAAGAGAAGATTCTCCAAAAAGAAGAAGCAAAGAATCACCACCAAGAGAGAGGAGGAGTAGAGATGATCGTTATGAACGAAGATACTCATGGAGAAGCAAGGATTCGGAAAGGAAGGAAAAATCATCAAGGAGCTACACAAGACGAAAACATCAAGCTCATGTTGGTGAATGGGTATCCGGCTCCGACTCCGACAGCCACTCCGAGAGAAGTTATCACTCTGACTCCGAAGATACTCAAGATGAAGGTGTTGCCGGTCTAGCACTTGTGTCAACCAACTCCTACGACATATTTGACTCACCAATTGAAGGAATTGGAAGATGCTTCATGGCCAAAGGTCCTAAGGTAACACACCCCGAGTATGTTGATTTCAATAGTGATGAAGATGACTTGTTAGGTGATGATTTGCTTGTTGACAACTCTAGTGATGAATACTATGATGAAACGTCAATTAAACATGCTAATCAAGATAAAACGAATGACAATGATAAGGAGAAGATTGAGGCTCTAACTAAAGAACTAAACACTCTTAAGTTAGCTCATGAAACTATCTTCGAAGATCATTGAGAACTTTTAAGAGCTCATGAGAAATTACGCTTTGAAAAGCTCAATCTTGAGCAAGAGCATGAGTTCTTAAAAGCAATCAATGATGATCTCCGCAAGAAAAGCTCTTCTTACATTGCCAAGCATTTACTCTTATCCACTTACATGCCTCAAGTCAAGTCTAGTAACAAGAACAAGAAAGATTCTTCCTCTAGCAGTAACAATGATCATGCTAAATCCAATATTGTTGCTTCTAGTAGTTATCTTGATTCCACTAATGATTCTCTTAGCCAAGTTACACTTGAGCAAGAAAATAGTTTATTGAAGGGAATTATAGAGAAAGGAGTGTACAAAAGCCTTGCCGGGAGTAAGCAATTCGAGGAAATTGTGCGCAAGCAAGGAATGCACCGGAAGAATCAAGGTGTTGGTTTTGAACGAAAGTTCAATGCCAATGGAGTTGAGTGGGAAGAAGATCAATACCCCAAGACAAAGTTTGTTCCTCAACAAGAGAAGTACGATACTTCTTTCAAGGGGACACAAGCTCAAGATGATCTTCCACCACAAAACTACAAGCAAGAAGGCAAGGACAAGCTTCAAGAGGAAATTGACACATTTGAAGAAGCTCCTAAGACCTTAGTCAAGTGGATTCCCAAGACTACTTCAAGTTCCACTTCATCAAGTACGACTACAACTCCAAGGATTCCCATCAAGATGATGTGGATCCAAAAGAAGAAGAACTAGAGAGTTCTTGAGGGTGACTCCGCCAACATACTTCACTCTTATCATTTTGGCAAGAACAAGTGCAATCAACTTCCACATCTTGCACTAGTTCAAGGAGTCACAAACCCTCTTGTTGGTAAGACAAGGGACAAGGTAACCTAAGAGTTTTCATGGACATCATCTTTTGTGTGCATCACTCTATGTCTATGGATATCCTTGTTTGTTCCTTGTGGGACAAACCCATGTAGGTATTGAAAGTGCAATTCACTCAAATGGATAGCTCCAAGTGATCTACATCAACATTGAGCATCCACATCTTCAACATCTACATGAAGTCATCATCGACAAAACCCAAGGTTAGTTCATCCCTCTTAGGGGGGATATCACATCTAGGGGGAGCTTTACTCTAAGACTTGAGCTAAAGAAACTCTAAAGATGTGAACACAACAATGCCTTATGTAAAAGTGGTAACCCCACTTGAGCTTAAACGATGAGTATGACCTATGATCAAGTGCTCTCACTTGACTCCTAAGTCAATATACTCATATATAGATGAGCTTGTCATCGCAAATTGCTTGATAGATGCTAGAATTGGTTGTGCATGCCTTGCCACATATTTCATTTGCCATCTTATTGTGTGAGCATGCTGGTTGCATATTTTACTCATTCGAGGACATCCACTTGTTGTTTTGATTGTTTGGTTTTATTTTCTTTTGCCAAGTGGATGGACAAGAATGCCTAAGTACCTCCTCTAGCTATCTATGCTTTTCTCGTCTCAAACTCTATTCATGCTGCATCACAAAATTTGATCAAGTCAGATTCGAACCACTCTGTGTGAGGAGCACTCGGAGTCCCCGATTCGTCATAGACTTAAACTTCCAAAACCTCTTTATGATTCTCGGTCTGACCGATACCCCACTTTCGGTCCTACCGAGATCATTAAGTTGATCTAGGTTTTTGATCTCGGTGCAACCGATTTGAACATTTCGGTCACACCGAGTTTCAGTAACTGCCTACAGTTATAAATCTCGGTGCCACCGAGTTGTTCCACTCGGTCACACCGACAGGGTCGGGCTATATATAGTCACGGGCAAAATTTGGAAATTTCTCCGAACCCCTTCGCCCGCGTGATAGCCTGCTCTGCCAACGTGGTCTCTGGATCGTCTTCTCGCCACCAGCCGCCTCCAGTCGCTGGTCTCCGTCGCCGTCAACGGGAATTCTGCCCCGCCGTTGCCGCCGTAGCGAGTCTCCGCCGAACTAGGGTATGGACTCGATCACAGTGCTATTCCCCGTCCGATTCCTAGCACATTGTGTTCTTCATGATTCTTGCCATGATTGAAACACTCCTATCCAGTCAATACGCCCATAAATTAGCTTTGATTCGAAAATTTTAGGGTTAGGTTTCCGCCGAAACCATCTCGGACCCACCGAGTTGAAAAACTCGGTCCCACCGATTTGACTTATGCCATTGCACAAGTGAGACTCGGTCTGACCGAGAATTACTTATCGGTGTGACCGATTTTGGAGCTCTATGAAACCCTAGCAGTCTCGGTGCCACCGAACTGTGACTCGGTCCTACCGAGTTCACTAGTTTAGGTTCCAAAACTGCTTCGGTATCACCGAGTTTGAAAATCGGTAGATCCGAGATGATTTCAGTGGGAAACTAAAACTAAGTTTTTGGATCATTCTTTTGCAAAAATCTATGCATTTTGTGATGCTCATCTTTTCTACCTCATCTATAAACTGTTCACAGGGTCAGCAGTCAGAGCTTGCAGCATGTCTGATCAAAGCGACAGCCAGAACATGTCAGAGCAGCAGGTGCACATGAGTGAGGGCACTAGTCCCTCCAGCTCTTCAGATGAGGGCAGCAGGAGCACCCCTAGCAACTTGCCAAAAGCTGCCACCAGACAGAGGAAGAAGAGAACTTCTGATTCCAAAGATGGAGATTATGTGGTAGAGGGAGAGGCCACATCAAAGAGAGTTGAGCCAGCTCAAGGCACAAAGCCAGGGCTGAAAATCAAAAGGCCAGCAGGCAGGCAGCCCATGTCAAAGGCAAGAGCTTCAACTGAGAAGCATGCACCTAAAGAGCCAGTTGCTGCTGAGGGAAAGAAAAGAAAGGAAAGGGTCAAGAAGACCGTAGCCAGAGTGCTAGGAAAGGCTTCCATCATGGAAGAGGAAGAGGAAGAAGAGATAGCTGCACCAGCACCCAAGGCACCCAAGCTGATGGGTGATGCCATAAGATCAGGGGCTACTGCATCTAAGCCCAA
The DNA here is from genome assembly GCF_003073215.2 of Triticum urartu. Taxonomy (NCBI): domain Eukaryota; kingdom Viridiplantae; phylum Streptophyta; class Magnoliopsida; order Poales; family Poaceae; genus Triticum; species Triticum urartu. The sequence goes on from NC_053023.1 coordinate 445,719,265, forward strand.
AGCTGCCTCCAAGCCAAAACCAAAGAGGAATACAAGGAGCATTCCTGCAGCTGAGAAGAACAAGGTCCCAGTGCCTGAGACTGTTGCTGAAGAAGAGGATGAAGAGCAAGTTCTGAGAAAGCTCAAGCCCAAGATCCCAGACCACAACGATGCACATCCTGTGGCTGAGGACATGAAGCTCAGGAGAGATTCGGGGCTGAGGAAGTGGAGAGAAGCAGACCCGTATGCTTCAAGGAGGAGGACTGCTGTTGACTACAGGTTCCACACTAAGGAACAACAGGACTTCTATGAGACAGTGTTGCTTGATAAGAAGCCAATAGTCTGTGATATGAGATGGGTTGACTGGCAGTACATCAAGGACAATGAGGAGCACTATCTTGGAGTGCAAGACAGCTTCATAGCTTGTGGAGTAGCTGACTTTGTTGGGCAGAAGCTCACAAAGTGGAATGAGGAGCTTATAATGCAGTTCTACTCCACAGCACATTTTTATTCAGATGGGAGGATCACATGGATGTCTGAGGGTACAAGGTACCAATCCACAGTTGCTGAGTGGGCACAGATCATTAATGCCCCAGAGGAGCATGATGATGACTTGGACATATATGCCAAGAAGAAGATGGACCATAACTCTATGTCCAATATGTACAAAGAAATTCCCAATGAAGCTCTTGACACCTTCAAATTTGGGTCTGTGCAATACCTTCTGTCAGGGCTGCCAACTATCAATTGGATCTTGAGGCACACCTTATTGCCCAAGTCTGGAGATCACAAGATGATCAGAGGCCATGCTATCAACTTGCTACATGTATTTGATGTGCCTCAGAAGTTCAAGGTGATGAGCCTCATAGTGGAAACTATCAAAAGGACTGCAGCAGATCAGAAGAGGAGTTGCGGATATGCCCCTCAGATCCAGGAGCTCATTAACTCCAAGATGGGCACGGGCATATATTTATTGGACAAGGAACACCTGCCCATCCGTCCAGATTTTGAGGACAATCAAGTTGTCATGACTGAGAACGAGCCATCATCTGCCCAAGCATACGCAAAGAAGGAGAAGCCAAGGAAGGAGAAAGCTGCCAAGATGCCAACTCAAGAGGAGGCATCTGAGTATTTCTTGAAGACCAAACGAGAGCAGCTTGGTTACCTGATTGCATCCACCCTGCGGATTGAGCAAGGACTAGCCACCCTAACTCAAAACCAGGCAAGCCTAGAGAGAATCATGGAACAAAAGTTCTATGGCTTGGATGTTAAGGTAACGGAGATTCAGACTGCAGTGGAGCAGCTCCAAGATGATATGCAGGAGAGGAGAGGCAGGACTACCACTCATGCCTTTGCCAGAGTGCCACGAGGTCCGAGGTCGTCTGCCGTGCCAGTTGCTGACACAAGAGCCACCACCTCAGCACCAGCTACAGCCTCAGTTCCACCAGCTCCAGCATCTACTTCAGCTCCAACTCCAGTGTCTACTTCAGCGTCTACAGAAGCCTTCGTCCTTGGAGTGATCCGGACTCCACCACCACCAGAAGATCAAGCCTGAGCGTCGATCTAGTACTATGCATTTTCTAGGAACTTTTTGGTAACTTGTTGCCAAAGGGGAGAAAAATGTATAGATCATAGGCTTCGAGAGAGAGAGTGTTGCTTTTCTCTCTTGCTTTATTTGGTGGTTTTTCAAACTTGTTTGCTTTTGAGTGCTTGAGATACTATGTCATTATTTGTGAGACATTGATGATCATGTGTTTGATCATAAGCTACACTTAATGCTTGTTTAATGCTATTATCTTATCTATCTTATGTGATCTTTCACTATTCTTGGTGATGAGTGCATGTATTTCATTCTTATCATTTTAAGCGCTCCACCAAGATGTATGTGACATGGAAGAGTAACCCATGACTCTAACTCCTTGTGCATTTGCAGTCCAAAGCAAATTTTAAATATGCACAAATTTAGGGGGAGCTCTTACTTATCACATACTTCTAAAAGCGACGATATATTTCATGCTTATTATCATTTGTCGAAGCTTTGATCTATATGTTGTCATCAATTACCAAAAAGGGGGAGATTGAAAGTGCAACTATCCCTAGGTGGTTTTGGTAATTCATAACAACATATAGCTCATTGAGCTAATGCTATTCCAAGATGATTATTTCAGGAAAGCTCAATGATTGGCATGGCATGGATGTGAAAGTGGAACCCTCAAAATGCTAAGGAAAAAGGATTGGCTCAAGCTCAAAAGCTCAAGACTCTTCATTTTATATTTTAGTGATCCAAGATCACATTGAGTCTTTAGGAAAAGCCAATACTATCAAGGAGGGATGAGGTGTTGCTTAATGAGCCTCTTGCTTCATGTGCTTAGTGATATGCTCCAAAAACCCTCAACTACTTTCCCATATCCACATATGACCTAAACCCTAAGCCAAACTCGGTCCTACCGATTCTTCCTATCCGGCGCCACCGAGTTTCACTTGTCATTAGCCACTGCCTAACCCTAGCAATTCGGTTCTACCGATAGGGATCTCGGTCTCACCGATATGGGATTGCAAACTCTCTGTTTCCCTTTCGTAACTTTTCGGTCTCAGCGAAAGAGCGAATCGGTCCCACCGAGATTGCAATGTAAATTTAGTGTTTCCCCTTTGTAACTTTTTGGTCTCACCGAAAGAGCAAATCGGTCCCACCGAGTTTGCCTGACCAACTCTCTGGTTAGCTAATTACCAAACTCGGTCTCACCGAGTTTGTGTAATCGGTCTCATCGAGATTACATTATGCCCAAACCCTAACCATATCGGTCCTACCGAGTTGCATGTCAGTCCCACCGAAAATCTCTAACGGTCACTAGGTTTACATTTTCGGTCCGACCGAGTTTGTTGATTTGGTCCCACCGAGATTGGAAAACTGTGTGTAACGGTTGGATTTTGTGTGGAGGCTATATATACCCCTCCACCTCCTCTTCATTCGAAGAGAGAGCCATCAGAACGCATACACCATTCCAACTCATATGTTCTGAGAGAGAACCACCTACTCATGTGTTGAGACCAAGATATTCCATTCCTACCATATGAATCTTGATCTCTAGCCTTCCCAAGTTGCTTTCCACTCAAATCTTCTTTCCACCAAATCCAAATCCTATGAGAGAGAGAGTTGAGTGTTGGGGAGACTATCATTTGAAGCACAAGAGCAAGGAGTTCATTACCTACACACCATTTGTTACTTCTTGGAGAGTGGTGTCTCCTAGATTGTCTAGGTGTCACTTGGGAGCCTCCGACAAGATTGTGGAGTTGAACCAAGAAGTTTGTAAGGGCAAGGAGATCGCCTACTTCGTGAAGATCTACCGCTAGTGAGGCAAGTCCTGTGTGGGCGATGGCCATGGTGGATAGACAAGGTTGCTTCTTCGTGGACCCTTTGTGGGTGGTTGCTTCTTCGTGGACCCTTCGTGGGTGGAGCCCTGTGTGGACTCGCGCGACCATTACCCTTTGTGGGTGGAGCCCTGTGTGGACTCTCGCAACCGTCACCCTTTGTGGGTTGAAGTCTCCATCAACGTGGATGTAGGATAGCACCACCTATCCGAACCACGGGAAAAACATCCATGTCTCCAATTGCGTTTGAATTCTCCAAACCCTTCCCTTTACATTCTTGCAAGTTGCATGCTTTACTTTCCGCTGCCAATATACTCTTTGCATGCTTGCTTGAATTATGTGATGATTGCTTGACTTGTCCTAAAATAGCTAAAATCTGCCAAGAACTAAAATTGGGAAAAGGTTAAGTTTTTATTTGGTCAAGTAGTCTAATCACCCCCCTCCAGACATACTTTTGATCCTACACTATCCCTCACTGCCATCGTCTAACCTTCCGTCTTCAAGGTATCCCTACATTGGTAGTAACTAAGGTAGAATGACCAACATAATCTAAAAGAAGCCGACTCACACGTTTTACTTCCTGATTGCAGTGCAGGGACGAGCGAAAACAAATGCATCCTAGTCCAGAATGCACTTTCTACCAGTTCATCCATGGACCAAGGACTAGCTGGCATGGCTGCACGGCGGTTTTTTGGACAGGTGCGCGGACAAGAGGCATTGTGGTCTGCTTATTTCTGCAAATAGCGGTGCTTAAATTTAGTGGAATGCACAAGCATTTTAGCTGGTCAGTACACTGCATGGTTCAGTTCAGCATTCCAGCTGATACCACAATTATAATTGGTTATTCTGGAATGAGAGAACCTAACCCTGAATGGTGGCAACAATAAAAAACCAGAGTGAACTCCAGGAAATTTAAGCCAGCCGGGAGGCCCTTTGCTCTGAGATAAGCCTTGCTTGTTTTTTCCTGATTTGTAAACCTTCTCACAACTTTGTATTTTGTTGTGAACTAGTATATGTTTGTTATGTTCTATGAATCATTGAGATGTATAAAATTGCTTAACTTATGCTTTTCATGTTTTTTATGAAGACGAGTTTAATGTGAGTGTTCCACATGAGCGCTGGACAAGCGTGTGAACGTTTGGAATTTATTACGTTGTGGCCTCAATTAACTACATGAACCACTGTAACAAGATACATAGTTGCTTATATGTCAGACAGCAGATTGTTGATTGTTAGCTGGTCGATAGCCTAGTGTTGAAGCGAGCTGAGCCAATGTGTCGTGTTTTGCACAACTCTTACAAGTGGGGTAGCACCAACAGTGTTTATAAGCACTTATGTATACGTCGGCGCACGGTTCTCGAACAAGTGCTCTATTTCATCAAAACACACACTGCTCGTATGATAAACCGTGACAACTTATGTCTTACCATGACATATTCATGAAAAAACTAGTGAGGACGCATCTGTTTCAGCAACAATTACGATGGTTCTCACATGATTCACGGGCACACAAAAGTAGCAGCAGTTCCCATAGACGGATTCAAACAGAGTACTAGCCCCAGAGGGCTCGATAACAGGCAAGGTTCGGATAATTAGACACAATCCAAACTACTATTAAACACTAGCTGGGGCAACTATTTCATGCCTCGATCTAATTTGGGCCGGACATAAGACGGACCTTGCCATGAACATCATCGAGGACGTCCCGCAACAGCTCAATCCTGTGAACCTTCATGAAGACAACCTTGTGGCCTTGCCACTGATAAACTTGTTTGTAGAGGCATGCACGTCATCTTCCTGCGTAAGCTTGACAAGAACAGTATTCCTCACAAACGAAGGAGTAGCTTTGAACTTCTTGTGCTTCAGTACACCCTGGACAACACGCCTGACAACAGTGAGGCTGGAATACAACTTTTCATTGGTATAACCGCAAATGGCTTCCAGGATCCAACAGCCTAAGAACTTTGTTTTCCCAGTGCATATATTTAGGTCGTCCGCCTCATAGCGAGTGACATGTACAACCACACAATCCTTGTCTGCATCCAGGCTCTAATTGAAATAGAAACAAATTCTGAATTACTTTTCAGTATAAGAAACACAAGTTATTTAAACCACTACGTATACCATGGCATCGAAGCTAATAAAATTTTGCATTATTAATCACCACATACTTCCTTTTCTAAAAAAAATCACCACATACTTAGATGAAAAACCACAGTCGAAATCGGCAAAGAAGGAAATCACCTTGGGCAGCTCAGCGGGGGGGGGGGGCACATCCTCGAAGGGGGAAAACTGCTCCTGTAGTGCCACGGGGGCTGTAACCTCAAACGGGGCGTTGACCATCTCAGTATCTGGGGTCACCTTGGTGGTTGCCTCCATCTTCTTGGAGCTCTCTGTCTCGTCGGGATCAGCCTCCCGCGTCTGCTCCAATATCGGCAGATCTTTGCCTCGTTCTCCTTAGTCCATGAAACTGTCAAATACTAGGAGTCCACTGAAAGGAAAACACAATCGCAATGACAATGAAACAAAAAAGAGAGTGAGGATCGGTTACTGCTTTGCAAAAGTTCTTTTTTTCCTCTGAATGAAAATATATCAACATCACGGATCCGCTTACCCTCCCTTCATTCGGAGAGAAGAACAGTGGCAGATGCAAGTGTTGCCTTTCTTGAAAACGGTGAGGGAGAAGGGGATTCAGCGAAGAGTGAAATGATGGTTGCTTCGTCCGTCAAACTTAGACTATGGGGAGGTGGGGTTTTGTGATACGACGGCTCGTTACTGCCGCGCTATGACCAGGGTGACTCTCCGCCTGCATAATGCCTTCTAATTTGGTGGATCGCATTTGGGCCCGCGCGCTGCATGGCCCGCATGTCGATGAACAAAAGTATAACGACATTCAGTAGAGGGAGACGTTTCAATGACCTAGGAGGAGCCAGAAGCGGTAGAGTGTCTCCACTGTACTAGTAGTAATTGTTTTTCTGGGTAGCTGTAGAGTGTCTCCACTGTACTAGTAGTAATTGTTTCTCGGGTCCCAAGACAAAATAGCCCATGCACACTAGTAAATAGTAAAATCAATTCAAAAACCTGGGTGCTCTTCTTCCTCCTCGCTCCCACCCACCTCACGCCAGCTCGCTCCACTCGTACCCCCAAATTCCTCACCTCACTCCTACAGAAAACCCCAGCTCCCCTTCTTCCTCACTCCTACAGAAAACCCCCAGCTCCCCTTCTTCTTCGCTCGCACTACAGCTTGGCTCGTCATTCGTTACTTTGCTCAAATCCATGAGTGTGACGCGACGCCCTCGAGGAAAATGGACTCGGCTGACCCCAGCACCAAGAAGATGAGGCTCCCGCCAGCAGCGACGCTTGTTGTAGATCCCGCACCCGGCAGCGCGGGGAGAAGCGACGACCCCGCCCCCACCGGATCCCAGGAACCCGTAGAATCTCGGGTGGACCACATTAGCGATCTCCCGGACGCCATCCTTTGGGAGATCATCTCGCTTCTCCCCACCAAGGATTGCTGCCGCACCAAAGTCCTCTCAATTCGGTGGCGCCCTCTATGGCACACCGTTCCCCTTAATCTCGACTGTCGTCGGCTATCTCTCTTCAATGATTTTGAAATCCCCAGAGCCATCATCTCCTCCCACCAGGGCTCCGTTCAAAGCCTCTGCATCCCGTCATGCTACCTGAGCAAGCATACCATGCCCTACACATTGGACGCTTGGCCGGAATCCCCTGAATTCACAGAACTACAACTGCTTGAGTTCTACTATTCCCCTGGAAATCACATACCACATACCGAACGCCATGAACTTGTGCCCTCAGCACCGATGTCCATCTCGGGGTTTTCGTCCTCTCTCCACACCGCCACCTTTGCACAGTGCTACCTACCAGACAATCTTGTACTAAACCTTTGACTCCCATTTCTCAAGAAACTTCCACTTGTGCGGGTTCATATATCGGAGGCCTCATTGCACAGCATCATCCACTCCAGTTGCCCTGTGCTGGAGTGCTTGGTGCTTGTTTTCACAGTTAGAATCGGTTGTCTCCAAATAAAGTCACCTAACCTTGTAAGAATTGGAATTTCTTTTGACAGAAGGCAGCTCATCATCCAAGATGCCCCTTCACTTCAAAGGTTGATCCTTGAATCTAGTTATTCACCGTTGCAAATAATTGTCCTCTTTGCGCCTAAACTAGAGACCTTGGGTGTAATACATGATCTCTATGCTCATTTCAATATGGCGTTTGGCTCCACAGTTCTTCAGGTACATCATCTACACTTGTAACCATAAGCTGCATTTTAAATTTCTGCGCATAATTTATATATCATCTTGGAGTACACATTTTTTACTAATATTATGTTCTATGCTCAATGAAGAGTTTCTCCATGGATGGCCTATCAATGGTGCTGGATTCTGTCAAGATCTTATATATCCAAATGAATAGTTTTGATGTGAACAAGATTATTGGCTTGCTGCAATGCTTTCCATGTCTAGAGAAGTTGTATATAAAGGTGATAATTTCACGCACATTGGAAGCCCGCATATAGTGTACTAGAATTAACCGTTCAGCTGTTGCTCTTTCGACACTCTTCTTTTAGACCTTAACTGTTTTCAATCTTCATGTTTATTTAGGCAATAGGACAGGGTAAGAAAGTTATAACCAATCGGTGGATTCGTAAGCATCGGGATTTTCTCACTTCTCATGAGATTAGATTGAAGACAATAACGCTAGAACAATATGTAGCCAACCGTGCAAACACAAGATTTGTCACATTCTTCCTGCTGAATGCGAGGTTACTTTTGTCCATCAGGCTTAAGTTTATCAGCAGCATGGTTTTGACGGATGGGTATGTCGAAGAGCAAAAAAAGGAGTTTCAGGTGGGCAAAAGAGCTTCTGAACGTATTGGGCTTCTATTTACAACATATTATGGTCATAATCCAGTAAATTTTACGACCCAGGATGTTCATTCTATGGACCTGACCGATCCATTTGACTGTGACTGCCGAAAACAGTGCTTGAGTTAGATGTTGTTGCCCTTTTCAATCTGGTTTTTTTGTAAACTTGATGAACAATTAACCCTCGTGCTTTTGTATAGTTTGTAAGCTGGAGTTAGATGTTCCTGCCCTTTTCAACTTGATGAACAAGGCAAATGGCTTGCCATTCGCTTAATTTAGAGTGAAATATGGTAGCAAATTCAAACCAAGGGAAATAACATCACTCTCGCCGGCTGCTTGAGCTCACTGTGCATTACAGAAGCCAAGTCATTAGCCCCCACCAGCACCCACAAACTTATTTCGAACTAGCACATCAAATGGGCTGTAAATTTTCATAGGAAAGGCTGCATGACCGTGACAGATTTGGATTCTGACATTTCGGACCCGCGAGGAAATAGCCTATCCAAGGTGGTGTCGACTTACTAGCCAGTCAACAAACGATTCTGCCTACCAGCCGTTGGATTGACATCCAACATCTGTCGTGTATCTTCTATCTCTTGTCTTCTTCTTCCTCCAATCGCCCAAACCAAACCACCCCGTCGGCTCCGCCTGCTCCCACCTCCCATGGTTGGCTGTGCCTCCACCGCCCTACCGTACGTACCCTCCAACGTTGGTCAGTCCCTCCTTCTATTCCCCCACATGTCCTGTTATTCTCCGGCGACGTCAGCCCCAACATGCACCCGCGCCCGAACCAGTCAACCCTCGTACTCCCCTCCGCCTGCGACTGGACCGGCGCATCTTCAATGGCTCCTGTTCGTTCCGTCCGAGGCCTCGCCGACGTCCTCCTCCTTGCGGCCTTGGTTCGCTCGCTGTGCGCAGTGCGCCGCCCTCTTGCGTTGTCAACATCGTCAACAACCGAGAGTAACAAGGAGATGACTGTACGTGGAGAGGATGACAGTAGGGACCCACCAGCGTCATGGCAGTACGCAAGCAAGTGCCTCTATAGTACAAGCCCAAAAATATGGTTCCTCCTAATGGTTGGACATCTGGGGCTCATGTCGTTGTCAACGTAGTCAATAAACGAGAGAATTACACTACGAGCGGCTGACACCAGGGACCCAGCAAGTCACGCAGTTTTTTTAGGAACAAGAAGTTGTTATTTATACTAGTTTTAGCGACGGATCAGGGTAACAACGGGGCTGTGTGGGGGCTGTGGCCCGTCTAGCCAGGGTTTTATTTATGTTTACCACATCATGAGCCCAGTTGTGTTTTTTCTTGCTGAAAATGGCTAGTCCAGTTCTATTTTTTTAAGAAATACCCAAACAAGGCCTACTTGCTTTATCGGCCCTGCTGGGCTGCAAATCTTTCAAGATGAGGAGAGTTTCATTCGGTTTGCCCAGAAATGGGTTGTACATTTTTAAAACACAGCAAACCGGGAATTAGTTTCAATTTTTTTTCATTACAAGATCTTAAATTCCATTGATGTTTATGCGTGGATAATTATTTGGATTTTATATTTATATAAATTATTTTTCAAAATAGTTTGAATGTGAATCGATATTTCTGGATTAAAAACAGTTGACTGCACTGAAATATGCAAAATTTCGTATACTTTTTAACCGTGGCCACAATATGGGGTGTGATGCTAACAAAAAGAAGATGGGCTCCAACAAAATTCTTAAGAATTAGCAAATGGGCTGTACATTATTAGAAATAATCGCAGATGGGTTGTATGCTGTTTTCCACAGATTTGAGGCTGACTTGAGCGCCTACTACAGGTTGACGCGTATGCTTTCATAAAAAAGGTTGGCGCACATGCAACGCCCTGTCAACTTAGTCAACACACGAGAGCAGTGACTGTTGGATGTCCATCCAACGGTTGTCGTGCTTCTTCAATCTCTGCTCTTCATGCTCAAGCCGCTCAAACAAGCGCCGGCAGGACTGCCTGCTCCCTCCTCCCATGGCCGGCTATGCTGCCGTGCAGGCCTCACAGCCCCACTGTACTCCCATCGCTGGCCTAGCCATCCCTCTACTCACGCACACATGCTGTTATTCTCCGACGACGGCAGACGAACCAGTAAACCCTTGTACTCCTCCGCGTGGGAAACAACTGCCGAGTATTCCCTGGCTCCGTGTCGTTCCCTTCCTAGGCCTCGCCGTCGTCCACCGCCCTGGTGCTCTCGGCACGGCATGGTCAACGTGGTCAATGAACGGCATCCATCGGAAGTGGACTGTATGTGGAGAGGTTGACAGCTGGGTCCACGGCCGCACGCAAGGAAATGCCTCCTTATTACGCGCAAAATAATGATTCCTCCACCTGACAGCTAGGACCCACAGGAAGGGCCTCTGTATTTCACGAAAAAATGTTCCCCCCGCTGACAGGTCGGGCCCACCAGCTATATCTTTGCATGCAAGGAAGTGCCTCCTTATTGCGCCCAAAAAAATGAATACCCCCTGCTAGCTGGGACCCACCATATTGTTGGGCTGACTTGTGGGCCTACTAAGTTGACAAGGACGGAGAGCTTTGTCAACTTAGTCAATACTCCAGTGACCGTATGATGTCCATCCAACGGCCATAGTGCTTCTTCAACCTCTGGTCTTGTTGCTCCAGCCGCCCAAAGCAACGCCGGTCATGCCGCCTGCTCCTGCCTCCCATGGCCGGCTGTGCTACCGCGGAGGCCTCACCGCCCCCATACTACTTCCACCACTGGCCAGGCCATCCCTCCACTCACCCACACCCCCTGTTATTCCGCGGCGACGGCAGCCTCACACCGCAGCCGAACCAGTGAACACTCATACTCCTCTCCGCGTGGGCATCCATTGCCGCGTCTTGCACGGCTCCTCGTCGTCCCCTTCCTAGGCCTCACCGTCATCCACCGCCGTGGTGCTCTCGGCGCGGCGTGGTCAATGTGGTCAACGATCGACTTCCATCGGAAAAGGACTATACATGGAGAGGCTGACAGCTGGGTCCATGGCAGCCGCAAGGAAGTGCCTCCTTATTACGCGGAAAATAATTATTCCTCCACCTGACAGCGGGGATCCACCGGACGGGCCACCAGTATTTTGCGAAAAAAATCGTTTCCCCTGACTGCTGGGACCCACCGGACGGGCCACCGTATTTCGTGAAAAAAACGTTCCCCCGTTATCAGCTCGAACCCACCGAAAGTGCCTCCTTATTACGCACAAAAAAATGAATACTCCCTCGGCTAGCTGGGACCCACCTTGCTGGGAGGCTAACTTGTGGGCCTACTAAGTTGACGGGGACGAAGGGCTTTGTCAACTTAGTCAATATGAACGATTCTAGCTCGTGTGACCGTACGATGTCCATCCAACGGCCGTAGTGCTTCTTCAACCTCTAGTCTTCTTGCTCTAGCCGCCCAAAGCAGCACTGATCATGCCGCATGCTCCTGCCTCCCGTGGTCGGCTGTGCTGCCACAGAGGCCTCACCACCCCCTACTATTTCCATCGCTGGCCAGGCCCTGCGACGACGGCAGCCTCACACCGCAGCCGAACAAGTGAATGCTTGTAGTCCACTCCGCGCGGGCTTCCACTACCGCGTCGTCCCCTTCCTAGGCCTTGCCATTCTCCACCGCCGTGGTGCTCTCCGCGCGGCATGGTCAATGTGGTCAAGGAACGACATCCATCGAAGGAGTACTGTACGTGGAGAGGCTGACAGCTGGGTCCGCGGCCACAGCCTAGTTTTTTTGTGATTTGCCAAGTAAGTCACTTTGTCAGGCCTGTTGGGCTGCAAATCTTTCAAGACGAGGAGAGCTTTCATTCGGCTGGCCGAGAAAATGGCCCATCAGTAATGAGAAATGGGTTGTACATTTTTAAAACACAACAAACCGGCAATTAGTTTCAAATATCTTTTTTTTCATTTCAAGATTTTAAATTACATTAATTTTTATGCATGGAGAATTTGTTGGATTTTATATTGATATACATTTATTTTTAAAATCAGTTTGAATGTGAGTCGAAATTTCGGGATCAAAAACAGTTCGGACCGCACCGAGATATGCAAAATTTCGTATAATTTTTTAACCGTTCCCATAATATGGGCTGTAATGCTAACAAAAAGAATATGGGCTCCAAAAAAACTAAAGAATTAGCAAATGGGCTGTAAATTATTAGAAATAATGGCAGATGAGTTGTATGCTGTTTTCCACAGATTTGAGGCTTTCCTAAAAAAGGTTGACGCACAAGCACTGACTGTTGGATGTCCATCCAACGCCCGTCATGCTTCTTCAGTCTCTGCTCTTCCTGCTCCAGCCGCTCAAACAAGCGCCGGCGGGACTGCCTGCTCCCTCCTCCTCGCGGTCGGCTGTGCTGCCGCGCAGGCCTCACCGCCCGACCGTACTCCCATCGCTGGCCTAGCCATCCCTCTACTCACCCACACCTGCTGTTATTCTCCGGTGATGGCAGACGAACTAGTAAACCCTCGTACAGTCGTACTCCCCTCCCCATAGGAAACAACTGCCGAGTCTTCCCTGCCTCCGTGTCATCCCCTTCCTAGGCCTCGCCGTCGTCCACCGCCCTGGTGCTCTCGGCACGGCCTGGTCAACATGGTCAACGACCGACATGCATCTGAAGTGGACTTTACGTGGAGAGGCCGACAGCTGGGTCCACGGTCGCACGCAAGGAAATGCCTCCTTATTACGTGCAAAATAATGATTCCTCCACCTAACATCAAGGACCCACCAAAAGGGCCTCTGTATTTCGCGAAAAAAACGTTACCACCGCTAACAACTCGGACCCACCAGCTATATCTTCGCACGCAAGGAAGTGCCTCCTTATTACGCACAAAAAATGAATACTCCCCCTGTAGCTGGGACCCAGTGTAGTGGCAGGCTGACTTGTGGGCCTACTAAGTTGACAGGGACGGAGGGATTTTTCAACTTAGTCAATATGCACGATTCTAGCTCTAGTGACCGTACAATGTCCATCCAACGGCCGTAGTGCTTCTTCAACCTCTGGTCTTCTTGCTCCAGCCGCCCAAACCAGCGCCGGTCGTGCCTCGTGCTCCTGCCTCCCGTGGCCGGCTGCGATGCGGCGGAGGCCTCACCGCCCCCTACTACTCCCACAGCTGGCCAGGCCATCCCTCTACTCACCCACACCCCATGTTATTCTGCGGAGACGGCAGCCTCACACCGCAGCGAACTAGTGAACCCTCATACTCCTCTATGCGTGGGCATCCACTGTCACGTCTTGCACGGCTCCGCGTCGTCCCCTTCCTAGGCCTCGCCGTCGTCCACCGCCCTGGTGCTCTCGGCGCGGTGTGGTCAACGTGGTCAAGGAACGGCTTCCATCGGACGTGGACTGTACATGGAGAGGCTAACAGTTGGGTCCACGGCCGCAGCAAGGAAGTGCCTCCTTATTACGTGCAAAATAATTATTCCTCCACCTAACAGCGGGACCCACCAGACGGGCCACCGTATTTCACGAAAAAAACGTTTCCCCTGACTGCTAGGACCTACCAGCTACATCTTCGCACACAAGGAAGTGTGTCCGGGCAAAAAAAACGATTCGCCCCCTGACTGCTGGGACCCACCAGCTACATCTTCGCACGCAAGGAAGTGCCTGATAGTCGGGACCCACCTGGTCGAAGCGTACGTAGCGTTGTCATTCTGGTCGCGAACGTGTACGTACATATATACTGGTGGATGTAGAGGCACGTACGTGTCGTAGTAGAGGCGGCCAGGGTGCAAGAAAGAAAATATGGTCACGTATGTGTACATACGGGCAGGGTCTCGAACGCCTACTCGCGCATACGTACGGCCAGGGCTCGTGTACATGGCTGGGTCGGAACGGAGAAACAGCGTCGTCGTTGTGTTCATGGGGAGGCAACGGAATGCGTCGTGTTCATGGGGAGGCAACGGAATGCGTCGTGTTCATGGGGAGGCAACGGAATGTGTCGTGTTCATCGGGAGGGCTTGGATGGAACAGGCGATGGAAACAAGGCCTGGCATACCGCAGAACAGAGGAAACGGCCTTGTGTTCGACCAGCCACATTCAAAACGGGATCCTGTTCATCGGGAGGGGTCTGGCGTACCGCAAAACGGAGGAAACAGACCTCCTACGGTTGAAACGGGGATCCTGTTGATCGGGAGGGGTGCGGCGTACCGCAAAACGGACGAAACGGACTTGTGTTTGAGCGCTACGGTCGAAACGGGGGTCCTGTTCATCGGGAGGGGTGTGGCGTACCGCAAAACGGGACTCCACGGGATACTGTTCATCTCCACCGTCGACCCCCTCCAGCCTCCACGAGCTACTGTTCATCCACCGTCGACCTCCTCCAGCTACGACTGTTCATCCACGGGCTCCTGTTCATCCAGCCTCCACCGCGCGCTACTCCACCGGCTACTGTTCAACCAGCCCTCTCCATGGGCTCCTATTCAACCACCCCTCCCCGGGCTACTGTTCATCCTGCCCTCCACCATCTACTGTTCATCCTGCCCTCCACGGGGTGGTCCTGTTCATCCAGCCCCAACCGGCTCGATCGATCGGGGTCCTGTTCATCCAGAGGCAACACCACAGGGTCCTGTTCATCCACCCCCACTGGGAACTGTTCATCCCAAACCCCCCGTAACGCTCACTGTTCATCCAGAGGCAGCATCGATCGGCTTCAGTTAGCAGCAGTAGCGAAGGAATCGCTTGATCGGGTTCAGTTAACAGCCAACGATCAATCGCTCGGGTTCAGTAACGCGTAGCCTGCAGTGCAATCGCTCGGGTTCAGTTAGAGCCCAACGCCTCGCTCGGGTTCATTTAGATCCAACGCCTCGCACACACGCGCGTATGTGTATGAGAGAAACGCGCATCGCTCGGCCCCCAATCTCCCACCGTAACCGGGAACTCCCTGAAATTTTCCTCGCCCTCGCTTCTACCACGGTTTTTTCCGTCATGGACGGCCCAAAGAATGTCATGCAGCTGCGTCTCCGGCCCGCCCAGGATGAAAAGCCCATTTTCTATCATGATTTTTTGTCATAAAAGTAGGAGCCCACCACATCTATGATGATATTGGGTTTTGTCACAATTATCGTCATCGAAGTGTCATATGTATGACAGAAAAAGAAAATTCGTTCGGCCCAAAATATCACGGATGTGTCTTTTTTTGTAGTGATACTATATGCTCCTGCCATAATATATGTAACCCAAAATAATCCTCATCAATGGTGAAATTAATTAACATCTCCCGATGTAGGTCAAAGTGATGCATGCATGCATCGATGATGGCCTCGTGGGCCCACAGATGGAAGCGTCACACGTGAGTGTCCTAGCTAGGATATGCATGTGGCCCAAAAAGTTGTTGTGTGATGTTTGAATAACCAATTTCACAATTTTGATGTGGCACGTGCCTCAGAAACAATAAAGTCCCGACATTGAGTGAGGTGTACTTGTTCACGGACGCGTACGTATAGTATATATGCTAGTCCCCTCCCACCTCTTCCACGCGTACTATATACCACCATA
Organism: Triticum urartu; assembly: GCF_003073215.2. Classification (NCBI taxonomy): domain Eukaryota; kingdom Viridiplantae; phylum Streptophyta; class Magnoliopsida; order Poales; family Poaceae; genus Triticum; species Triticum urartu. The sequence goes on from NC_053023.1 coordinate 445,735,011, forward strand.
ACACAAACAAAAAATATTCCACCTTGTTGGTCAAATTAACCTCACTACCGGCTGTTCGTCAAAGTGATGGACGACGACCTCGCTGGCCCATAGAAAGCGTCACATGCGAGTATCAAGTGTCATGTAGGACAACCATCGACTGCATGTGGCCAAAACATTTATGTATGACAGGGTTGTGTAATCTTTTAAATAACGATTTCACAACTCTGATGTGGCACAGGCCTGCCTAACAAAATGGCCAACCCACACGGTGGCTCACAACTCGTAGTGTACTGCGAGCCACCCACCACCCCCAGATGCACACACCCACCCACACACACACCGCGAATCTACCGCAACTACGATGCATGTTAAATTAATTATCCCGCAATGAACAGACATGTTACCAAATGAGGGACATTTTAATTTCAATAAAATCACAGAGATCATTAAGACGTTTTAGTACATTGATTGATTGATTTTCTACGGGTATAATGTGCAAAAATCAAATATGAGCTACATGCACACGTGACAGTGCACCTAAATGGATTGCCAAAACACATGTGTCTCACTGGGTGCATGTTTACTCCCCATGCAACAAATTTCAAACATTGAGAATCTTGATTTTTAAATTCTAGTACATCCAAAACTTATTTAAAGTTCGTGAAACTTATCGAGTTGTCATATGGACACCAATACAAAGTGGCATTGTACTTTTTCGGTCAAATTTGAGACCAGTTTTGATGTAATCTTTATCTAATTACAGGCGGGAGATTATTAATAATTGGGAACCAATATCCCAAACGGATTATTTATTCGAACCGTGAGCAGTAGACCAACAATGGATACGTGCCATGCTTCGGTTAACCAATAAAGCGGCAGCATTAATCATCCAAATAGAAAAACAATATATGTGCCACCGTGAGACCTGTGTGGTGTGCGAGCAGGCGTGAGTTGACGGGACACGTCCGCCGCGCAGGTAGACGGGGAGGCGTGCGTGCAGGTGTGTGAATTGACGGAGGCGTGCTCGCTGCGCAGTGTCATCGGGAGGCGTGCGAATAGCTATGTGAACAGGCTCACCGGGAGGCGAGCCATCGGTTTGACCACCGCCTGCCTCTCTCCTACTACTCCCACTACTCCATACTAATGGTGCGCTAGAGCGGCCGCACCCCCCATCCTCGCTACGGACACACAATCTTCTCTCTCCGCTTGCATCCTCGACGCCGCTCTCAGTCCTCAAAGTCGTTAGTGTATGAGGATGCAGCTGAAGCGCCTCATCGGAGGAAGTGGAGAGGCCGGGGCTGCTAAAGCACCGGAGCACGGCGTGGATATGGAGACAGAGGTTGCCGTCACCGCCAGTGAGTTATCGCTGCACCCTGACGTTGTCAACGGTGTCGATCTTCCACAGCCGGAGGCGGAGTTCCACACCGACTCTGACGACCACTCCGGCGATGACTCTGACGACCACTCCGGTGACGACTCTAACGACGACTCCGACAACGACTCCGACGACGACGGACAACTCTTTAGTCATCTATACCCATTTATGTGTCAAATAGATCATAGGGTTTCTCTGGTTACTCCTGCCTCCCCCTTTTTGGAATAGAAATTCTATGGTTATGTTCTCCCAATCCATGAAATCTGAGTAAGTTTCATTAGACCTCTATATTGTATTAATTATTTGAATGGTACAAGTGATAAGTGATTAGTTATTTCATCTGTACAAATGATTTCTGCTAGTAATCTGACTAGGGTTAGTGTTCGTGCTAATAATTCCTAGCCAGGGCTTGACAATTGATTTTCAATGACCTACATATGTTTGTGCCATTATTTTCTTCAAGATTGGTCTATACATAGACGACTGCGCTTAAAAATCGAACCATAATCTCTGGATATGTATAAATAAATAGCCATAAATTCATAATCCTACTTCACGGCATGTAATCATTGATTTGATGCCAAATTTGTTTTACTATTTATATAGGTGCTGTCTGACAATGTGGACAACGAGGATGAAGATGTCCAGAGGAGGTACAACAGGCAAATCCTGAGGGAGCTTTATGCGGGAATGCATAACAGGCATATTAGGACCTGGAATGGCGGCTATGGATGCCCATTTTGCAACCAGAAGCTTCATGACGCGTATCTAAGTGTTCTGGCGCATGGAACAGGACGGGCCATTGGCTCCTTCAAGCAGAAGTATTCTCGCCAGATGGCGCATGGCGCGTACGCCGATTAGCTGGAGAAGCTTCAGGATCGTGCTGGCCAGTGAGATGAGATGTGGGGTGGATGGGTGTACGCTTGAGTATGCTTAATACTGTTGAACTATGTACTACTTATGGTTATGTACGTGTACGCTTATTATCTATGTCTGAGTATGTTAAATATTTCACCAAATTTTGGTAAAAATTACAATGGGGGACCAATAAACCAGGATGGAGGTAGTACATCAATCACACACGGTTCCCAAAATTGGGACCATGTGCAATGACTTTCATTTTGCCTGCTGCGTCAATCACACACGGTTCGCTCTAGCAAACCGTCGCCCCAAAAAATTTTTGTGGGACAGAAAACCTTCACCACCCAATTCGAAAAAGAAAAAAGAAAACCCTCACCATCCCCACATCACAAAAACCCTCACCCCACCCGCCACCCCCTCGGCCCCTCCGGTACGTTTCCCATTCACACCTGCACAAGCTCCTCCACGTCTATGCCATGGCACCGCCTATCGTGGTGGTAAACACTTAGCTCGAAGCCTGCCGCTGCCAGGCTGCCGGCAAAGCCCACCGCATTTTGCCACTTCTGCTTGCCGCCGCCTATCGCCATCGACTTCCTCGACGCTACTCACGGTCGACCCAGCTGCGCTCGGTTGGGGAATCTGTTGTACCGAGGGTTCTTTCTCATGGATGACAAGGTAACTAGTTTAATGAGATATTATCTCATCTCTTATCCCAGTTCATCTGCCTCTAATCACTCGGCGGAAATCATCGTGAATTCATTTTTATTCGAGCTGATTTGAGGGTTTTCTTTCATTCATAGAATGTACAGTGCGCCGACACTTCTGGACATGGCGACCGCCGCCAGAGATTCCATCTCATCGTACAAGATAACTTGAGGACGCGCGCGGTATGTTCAATCTCACCCTAAATCGGTTGGCATGGCCTACTTGCCTGAACATATTTTAAATATTGCTACATTTGGATAAAAGGTGCCACATGCACCATATATGTCAAAGGGAATTTTCCCCTCTTCTTTCTATATTAGGAAAATTAATGGTGTATTTTTCTTTAGATTACTCTCATATTTCCATGACATCATGTTTACCCTATCTGTTCAATTATAGACTTTTATCCTTCGATTTCAACTACTGTACAATTCTTTCAATTTGGGCCCATATGCATGTTACCATATTTTATTTAACAATCATACCATTTTCTGCAGGACATCCCTCGCTATGCAACAGATTATGTAGTGCACAATTTTTCCCTTTAGATACATCAAGGCTCCACGAATGTCATACTTCACACAAACCATGGATTTACAATCGTTGCTACTTTAAGACTTGATGAATATGGTGACTCCTATTTTGGCACTGGCTTTTGGAATGAAATTGCAAAGTTTTATGTACTGAAAGCTGGCAATAAAATTGCACTTCACATCGAAGGGCCTAGTCATGAGATATATGCTAACTTCCCGGACAAAATCATCAGTCCAGACTTTGTTCGAAGTAAGTTTTCTTTTCAACTATTTGCATATGTTGACTTACCCAGCAATGTCAAATGAATTGTGTAGTATTTAGGCAACCAATCGTTATTCCTTTTTCTTACTATATTCCTACCTAATAACTTCTAGTTACCAATACATTTTTCTATTGCCCTGTTTTAACTAAAGTTTCCCTATACTCCCATTTCTATCAGAATGCGTCGCTGACACGGAAACTCCGGAGGAGGGAGAACGGGGCTGCCAACAAGCGGAGGAGGGGCGAGCTAGAGCCGCAAGCGAATCCAGCAGGCCTAGACTTAATCAGCAGCCTCCCCGATGATATGTTGAGAGTCATCATCTCCTCCTCCCAATCAAATATGGGGCACGGACAACCCTCCTTTCCCGGTGGTGGCACCCCCTATGGAACTCCAGCCCTCTTGACCTCATCGACACCCACGAGATCTACCATGGCTATCGCAAAATTTTGGATGCGTTCTCCAAGATCCTCGGCAGTCACCTTGGCCCAACCAAAGGCCTTAGAATGGAGTTCCGTTCCAATGGCAAGGACCGAGCCAAGCTTGACGACTGGTTCCGATCCCGCCCTAGATCAGCTCGAGGAGCTCACTTTTGATGATGGGCATATGCGGTTGCTGCCAACGTCTGCACTCCACCTCGCGCCCATGCTGCACATCGCCAAGTTCAGGAACTTCCATTTCCCGCGCCTTAATGATGTGCCCACTCTTATTCTACCACGACTGAAGCACCTCGAGCTCGTCGCCGTCTGCCTCTCAAAGGGTGACATGGAGCGCCTGCTCCGTGGCTGTACTACACTCGAGTACCTTCGTCTTCAGGCGATTAATGGGTTGAGTACCTTCCACATCACCTCCATGACTCTCGGGACTATTTATGTGTGTTGCTGGTGCAGCAGGAAGACATCACAAAAGGTGGACCACTGTATGGTCATCCAGGACACACCTGCACTTGAGAGATTACTTGTAGTTGATCAAGAAGGTCCAACAAGAATCAATGTCATTTCTGTGTCGAAATTGACAGTGGTGGGCTACTCATCTGACAAATACTCCAAAATTGTTAATGGATCCACACCCGTTCAGGTACAGCAGCCACCTTCTACATCTCCTTCTAAAAATTAACATTATTTCTAATCTTGAAGATGTTTGTTCGTCTGTCATTCATAAAATGATTCCGACAAGCTTGACCTCGAAACTACGCACAGTGAAGGTCTTTGCACTAGAATATATCGGGCCCGACCTGGAGCAAGTTGTCAGTTTCCAGAGATGCTTTCTGTGCCTGGAGAAGCTATATATCGAGGTGATGTTCCTTTCCTATTAAATATTAACCATAAGGGAGTTCAATTTGTGTCATGTAACATCCCAAAATTCTAAATTTTGGAATGTTATATTAAATAGATAGATTTCATTGACTGTTTGATTAATTGACTGAAAGTGAGTGAAATTCGAAACTTTTGAAAGTTAAATGAGAGGGAATAAAAGGACTTTCCCAAACTTTCATTTTGCATTTTGATCTCCATAAATTCAAATTCTTTTCAAACACAAAACCCTGGAGAGAAGATGACATGACTTCTTCCATTTATTTAAATGACAAGGGGTGTTGAAAATATTTGAATTTCATTTTAGAATATTTCCAATTCTGCAACTTTATGCAACTCAATGATTTTCACGAGCGAAGATACTTCTTCAAATTATATGAAATATGAGTTGGGAGTTTCAAAGAATTAAATTCAAAGTTCTTTTGAATTTATTTTCAATTTGGAGATATTTGAGTTTTATTCAAATTATTTTTCTCCAAAAATAAAATATATGGAAATTAGGGTAACATGATTCCCTACAACAGAAAATTGGAGAGAAATAAATTGTAAATCATTTTGATACTTTTAAAATGATTTTTACTACATTTTAGTAGGTCAGTAGAACTCTTGGGTTTATTTAAAATTACGTGGATTTTATTTAATGCTAGTAAAATGTCCATGTTGTTGGAAATCTTTTTCTGAAAATTTTGATATATTATATGGCTATATAATATTTTCTTTTAAGTTCGCTTTTATTTTCTTTTGCCTGTGTAAAAAAAACAAATCCTCCTCCGCCGCCGAACTGGACCGGCCCAGCCTAGTCCAGCGCTAGCCCAGCCCAGCAGCGGCCTCCGCGCGCCCGAACCGCCTCCGCCTCGCCCACCCGCTCTCACCTCCGCGCGCACGCTGCCATGCCCAGCCACCGACAGGTGGGACCCACCTGCCGGGTTCGTCACCGACCTCCCGCCGGAGTCCAGCACGCGCATGATTCGCCGGCCGACGCCGTGCTCAACCCGGGCGCCTCCCCCGTCTTCTCCCCTCGCCCAAGGCAACCCCCTTTATAAGCCGAGGCCCTGGCCTCGTTTTGCCTCAAACCGCAGCTCTCCACGCCCCGCGCGAACTCGCCGGAGTTCGCGAGATCCGCCGCCAAGCCCGCGCCGTTCCAACTCTGAGGCTAAGCGCCGACACCGCCACCTCCTTCCCCTTGTCGAGCCGCGCCTCTCCATCTTCTCCACCGGTGCCGCCGAGCCCCAGGGCCGCCGTCCCGTTCGAGCCGCCGCCGCCGCTTTCTTCTCCGACGCCGACGACGTGACCGCCGCGGTAAAGCCCCCCTCTCACCTCGACCGTCCGATCTTAGAGCTACGGTTAGGATTAGATCTGTTTTTTTTTTCTCGAATCGGTATGCGCTAAATAGTGAAAATCCGCCGTTTTAGCCTTGCAGCGAACAGATTTTGGCCAGAAGATTTCTGACACGTATCTAGGGACCTAGTTGCAATTTCTTTCTTTGCAGTTTAGTCCCTGATTTTCAAAACACCACGTCTTTTTACTCGTTTATCCAAATCCAACGAAACCAACGCTCACGTCTTCGTTATGATCTCCTCTATCCAGTAATCCAACTCAAACATGTTTTTGAAAAGTTTAAAATTTGAATTAGATCAGATTTGAATTCAAACTTCGTTTGATCATAACTTGAATTTCGTAGCTCCGTTTGAGTTGATTCTTTTTGCAAATCAAAGCTCTTGACCTAAACTTTCTGATAAGGCCAAATTCACATAATTTTGGTACTGTTAGAAATTGTTTTATGTAGCGAGAGTTATTTGCTTGGTTTTGATGTTTTCCGAATCGTCTTCTTCATTCTTTCTGATCTTTGAGTGATTGCTTATGTGTGGTTACTATTGCTTGATTACGATAGATTGACCGGAGTGTGACGAGTAGAGCTATCAAGATTTTTGAGTGCGAATCATCTTCATCAACATTGCAGGCAAGTTCACACTTTGATCATATTCCTTTAACACCCAGTTTTTATGCATTAGTTCCAATCCCCAAACATTGCATGGTTAGGATCTGAATAAATTGTGGGTTGGGAAGTAGTTGATGAGGTAGGAACCTATTGCCCTACATTCAAACCTTGGGAGTTACTATTACGTTTTGCTTACATTGCCATGCTATGCTCATAGACATGGATTGGGTTTTTTGGAGAGTATTCATGATAGATGTGAGATTGTTAATTAATGGTTTACTTAAGGTGGCAACTTAAACACACATCTGGGTGGATTGAGGCACCTGGTTATTTTAGGATTGCCTGTCTAGGCACCTGGGTAGACCAGGATTGCCTGTTTTTTATGGACCGCCACCCAGGCACAAAGGGATCATGAGATTATTCATACTAGAAACTTCCGTGTGCAGCCACAAGCTATTATGGGCTCTAGAATAGTTGATTAAGTCGTGCGAACTCTTACAGGGTAGACTAGCAGATGTAGGGGAAAGTAGGTGTAACGGTCTATCCATCGTAAGGTGCAAGCACTTCTGAAATACTATGTCTCGGTCATCCGTCTTATCAAACACCATGTAGTGCGAGAAACCAAACGGAGGCGATCGAGTCTTGTGGGGAAAGGTGCGCAAACATCTGCAGAGTGTATAAACTAATCATGGTTAGCCGTGTCCCCGGTTATGGACAACTTGAGTATCTAGTACCTGGATTATAATGTGGATCTCATCATGTTTACTTTAAATGAATATTGTTGAGTTTTAATGATGCTTAATTGGGATTGAGAATGCTGTCAACCATTCTCAATGTTTAACAACCACCATGATAGTTAAATAAAATTTATTCCTTTGTAGTAGGGAAAAATTGGCTTTTTCGCAAAAACCTTATAACCGTAGAGCTTTTCCACCAGCCATATATGCATGTAGTGATATCCATTATTCATCATTGCTCACAGTGTGAATTTGCCAGTACACTCAATGTACTGACCCTTTGTGGCTGCAACGTCTCATGTTGCAGGATTATCTTACGACGAGTAAGTGATACGTTAGGGTTACGATTCTACACTCAACTTTGCCGTTGGTGTTGATGGGAATCCACAACCTTGTTACTTTCGATTTTTTGGATTGAGGTAATAGTATTTACGTTACTTTATACATGTGATTTACCTCTGTTATAAATCCTCGAGTACTGTGTGTGTCAGCATACCGATCCAGGGATGACGCTTAAGCACAGAGACTTGATCCATTCGGGTCGGGTCGCTACAGGATGGTATTAGAGCACATGTTGGCTGTAGGACGTGACCCTAGAAACTGGCAAGCCCATAGCAAAGATTTTTCTCTACAACTTTCCCTTTTAAAAAAAGACCTTTTACCTCTCTTCTCTTCTGAGCTTATTCAAATATTCCCTTTTATTTAGACCATACCCCTTTCCCCTTTTGACCAGACGAGGATCTGACTGATGAGACCACTCTAAGAAGTACAAGATATTGGACAACTAAGACCGCTTCGGAATCAAGAGGATTTTACTGTGCATCTGAATAATGGAAACTACAACGGTTGAAGACTCCGAAGACTAGGAGAATTTGGAGGCTCTGAAGAATCCCTAGATTTGTATGTCCTAGGAAGGCTACCCTTATGGAACTTGACAGATTATGGAAGTTGTCAATGCTTGAGATCAAGGTGTGTTGGAGAAAGACTGGAACATGGAGCATAGGACTCAAAGTTTTGTCAAGAAACCCTAAGGCGGGAGATATCAACTGTGGAGAGATAGCTCATGGGAATGACAAGAGCAGAAACATGGTTATCCATGATGTCATCGCCCGTTGATGCTATTGTCACCGTTCTGAGTTAAGGATGCATTTCTTCAGAATGGATTTGATGGAAGAAGGCTGATGGAGCACCTATTAGTAAGCTGAAGTTTTAACCTTAGCCGGTGTATCGCCAGGATCTGGAGTAGTACATCAAGAAGTTTAAGGTGGAGCTCCATGAAGCCGTATTAGACAAGGAAGCATTTCGTGAAGAACTCAGGAACCAAAAGCTGAAAGTAGCCAAGCTAGAGGAGCAAAACCTCGAGATACCGAAGATTCGTCAGGAACTGAGGGACAGTATGACCATGGTTCATGTGAAGGATGTTGAAACCAAAAGTTTGGAATGCAACTCTAGAATATTAAAGGACATCACGATAAACTTTGCGACAACAGAAATGATCTGGCAAAAGGATTTGAGAAAGACAAGCATGTTCGGAAGAAGCCATTGGAGGCATGAACAAGACTTGAAGAGTTAGACGGCGTTGAAGATTTATTGACCTTTGGAAGACCAAACCCCTTTCATATGCCTACGTTAGATGCGATGATTGTGAGCTATTATTGTTTGATGTTTTCCGACAGCCACAATAAAATATGTCTTTTCAAAACTTTTGTTTGTATTGTGTGTATCCCTCTCTATCTCTCTTATCTCACCCCAAACCCATGGACCCAATAGAGGAAGAATGAAGATGAGCTTGTATTTTCTGGACCGATGAGTCAGTTGGAGACGGACCGATGGATTTAGAACATGGAGGATCACATGAAGAATAACTCTGTAGTCGTTAAGGATATGACCCAACATGCTCTTCAGTGCTTTGAAAGAGGTGCTGCTACTTGGTGGAAGATGTACCAAACCATCAATGGATGGCAAGGAGTAACCACTTGGAAAGAATTTAAGTAGACTTTGCCAAAGTCTCGGCTTGTGTCCTAGAAGTTGAGTCCTTATGGAAAGGACATGAAGAAACCTTGTGCATGCAAGATTTGTGGAGAAATAGGACACACCCATAAAGAACACAAGGATGAATGCCCTAATTGTGAAGGAATTCACCCAGTTGAAGAATGCCCAACTAGGTAGATTACTTGTTTCTTGTGTGAAGGGACTACCCACTATCCTGCTCAGTGTCACATTTACCCCATGGTACAACGAACCATCCAACAGAAGAAAGAAGTAATGAAAGGAGACCTCATGGAAATTTTAGAAGAAACTTTGATGAAGGAAAGGTGGGGGACACACCCAAAGAAGAACCAATTAAACCCTGCACCAACTCATGCTATTCATGTGGAGAAGAAGGACACATCTCCCAAAATTGTTTGAATGGGGATCTAGTAGAATTCCCGACAGAGGAAGTAGAATATGACCCACAAGAAATAGAAGCCATGATTGGCATGAAAAGGTCTAGGAAAAGAAGCAGATTGGATTCCAGGAAGGATCCGAGTCATATCACCTGTTACAGGTGCAAGGAGTCAGGGCACTACCTCAGCAGTTGCCCAAAAAGGAAACCCCGATACTTGTCAGAAGTAATATGTTTTAGTTGTAATGGAGCAGGGCACTTTGCCAGAGAATGCCCCAAGGAGAAGGAAACTTGTGCTAGATAGTGAGTTTGCAACAAAAGAAATGGAGTAGTAGAAGTGAGAACATTTTCTTTTATATTTAGGTGTTGAGTTGAGGCATGTAATGGAAGTGCAGGAGATTGTAATACTTTGAGAAATTGAGAAAGTTAGCATCGCTGGTACTGATATGGATTTTATGAGTTGTTACTCTATGAAGAAGAATTTTGGGCATTCTGAGGATATGAGAAATATGGTCTATGGAAGATTTGTGCATTCTAAGGGTGGTAGTACCCTGTAAGAACCCTTGACCCCTGGAAAAGATAAGGATACTCCACTGAGTGGATTTCAGACAAAATGAATACGAGTTTTGTCTCGATATGTGTGATGCCCCAAGAGTATGTGGGATGAAGTGGAGACCATCAGTTGTTTGGACCAACTGTGATCAAGGAGGCAGAAGAGAATGTTAAGTTACTTCGAGATAGACTGAAGGTAGCTCAGTCCAGGCAGAAGAGTTATGCAGACTTAAAAACGCAAGGAGGTAGTCTATGAAATTGGAGACAGAGCATGTCTTCGTGTGCCCCTCTGCGAGGAGTTAAACAATTTGGAGTTAAAGGAAAGTTAGCCCCGAGATTTGTAGGACCATACCAAGTTTTGGAGCGTATGAGAGAAGTGGCCTACAAGTTGGAGTTACCCGAAGGACTGTCAGGAGTTCATGATGTGTTTCACGTTTCCCAATTGAAGAAGTGCTATGCAGAGATGGCCAATATTCCCCTGTAAGAACGCTTGACCCTAGAAAGGATAATGATGTTCCACGAAGTGGAATATGGACTTCATAATTATAAGTTTTATCTTGGTATGAGGGATATCCCACGAGGATGAATAGATAAATTACTATTGGATATAAAGGAGGTATGATGTTGGAAATAAGGATCAATGGAAATTCCATGATGAGTCTGAGTAATCATGTCTTAGTTTGGTGCCAATAGAAGGAAGGAAGACAATACAAATGGAAGGAATTAAGAATGCTAGGAAGTTGGAAGTTGGAATAATGATCAGTTGCCCAATGATAAGTTCAAGGACTACAAGTGATGAGATGGGCCATATCCCACATGCCCCAGGACCTGCCAAGAAGCAAGCACATTCTTACTGAAGGAAAAACCCTGGAGGAAGATACGACGTTTATCGGCAGACAATTTTATAGGAGTAACGCAAAACCTGAGAGTTGTGAAGGAACGATAGATGTTTGTCTGGCTTGCAGAATCTATGGATATATCCGAACTTCGTTCGTCGACAAGAGAAATTCTGCAATGCATGTGAGGATAACCGAGTGTTAGAATGCGAGATTCGCTAAAGCATATACAGGGTAATGATTTGGGTGCGGGATGGATTGATCACCATACCGACTTACTCTTATTATTCGCCTTGCTATATGGGATGGTAAATCTGAGTGACTTACCTATAGTAGAGAGACGGCAATATTAAACCTTGTTTGAACCTTAGAATGGTATATGTATTTTCCCCTTGTACAAGGCAGCTTTACCAACCGTAGGTTATACGGTGAGGATCAACCAGACCCATTTCCTGCAGAAGGAACCATAAATTATTGACCACCATGAGATATCGATAGTTGTTTAGTATTGGCACCAGACCCGTCAGCTAAGAAGACCCAGTCTCGGAAATAACCATACCAAGATGAAAGGACAAAAGAATTGAGGAAAAGGTTATGCCGTTACCTGAAGAGCCCAAAGAAAGGAATTATACTGAAGATTTGAGAAGACCGACCCCATCAAGAATAAGGATGGAGTATATGAGTTTTGTTGGAACCATAACCATGCTTATAAGAGTGGTAGCACCCCAGACCACGGAGACGATTGATGAAATTTTGAGGAGAGCCCCAAACCCTAACCTTTTTCTTGCTAGCCTCTCCGAATCTCGAGGACGAGATTCATTTTAAGGGTGGTAGCTTTGCAACATCCCAAAATTCTAAATTTTGGAATGTTATATTAAATAGATAGATTTGATTGACTGCTTGATTGATTGACTGAAAGTGAGTGAAATTCAAAACTTTTGAAAGTTAAATGAGAGGGAATAAAAGGACTTTCCCAAACTTTCATTTTCCATTTTGATCTCCATGAATTCAAATTCTTTTCAAACACAAAACCCTGGAGAGAAGATGACATGACTTCTTCCATTTATTTAAATGACAAGGGGTGTTGAAAATATTTGAATTTCATTTTAGAATATTTCCAATTCTGCAACTTTATGCAACTCAATGATTTTCACGAGCGAAGACAAAATGACTTCTTCAAATTATATGAAATATGAGTTGGGAGTTTCAAAGAATTAAATTCAAAGTTCTTTTGAATTTATTTTCAATTTGGAGATATTTGAGTTTTATTCAAATTATTTTTCTCCAAAAATAAAATATATGGAAATTAGGGTAACCTGATTCCCTACAACAGAAAATTGGAGAGAAATAAATTTGAAATCATTCTGATATTTTTAAAATGATTTTTACTGGATTTTAGTAGGTCAATAACACTCTTGGCTTTATTTAAAATTAAGTGGATTTTATTTAATGCTAGTAAAATGTCCATGTTGTTGGAAATCTTTTTCTGAAAATTTTGATATATTAAATGGCTATATAATATTTTCTTTTAAGTTCGCTTTTATTTTCTTTTGCCTGTGTAAAAAAAACAAATCCTCCTTCGCCGCCGAACTGGACCGGCCCAGCCCAGTCCAGCGCCAGCCCAGCCCAGCAGCGGCCTCCGCGTGCCCGAACTGCCTCCGCCTCGCCCACCCGCTCTCTCCTCCGCGCGCACGCCGCCACGCCTAGCCACCGACAGGTGGGACCCACCTGTCGGGTTCGTCACTGACCTCCCGCCGGAGTACAGCACGCGCACGATTCGCCGGTCGACGCCGTGCTCAACCCAGGCGCCTCCCCCATCTTCTCCCCTCGCCCAAGATGACCCCCTTTATAAGCCGAGGCCTTGGCCTCGTTTTCCCTCAACCCGCAGCTCTCCACGCCCCGCGCGAACTCGCCGGAGTTCGCGAGATCCGTCGCCAAGCCCGCGTCGTTCCGACTCCGAGGCCGAGCGTCGACACCGCCACCGCCACCGCCTTCCCCTCGTCGAGCTGCGCCTCTCCATCTTCTCCACCAGCGCCGTCGAGCCCCGAGGCCGCCGTCCCGTTCGAGCCGCCGCCGCCGCTTTCTTCTCCGACGCCAATGATGTGACCGCCGCGGTAAAGCCCCCCTCTCACCTCGACCGTCCGATCTTAGAGCGACGGTTAGGATTAGATCTGTTTTTTTTCTCGAACCGGTATGCGCTAAATAGCGAACATCCGCCATTTTAGCCTCACAGCGAACAGATTTCGGCCAGTAGATTTCTGACACGTATCTAGGGACCTAGTTGCAATTTCTTTCTTTGCAGTTTAGTCCCTGATTTTCAAAACACCACATCTTTTTACTCGTTTATCCAAATCCAACGAAACCAACGCTCACGTCTTCATTATGATCTCCTCTATCCAGTAATCCAACTCAAACATGTTTTTGAAAAGTTTAAAATTTGAATTAGACCAGATTTGAATTCAAACTTTGTTTGATCATAACTTGAATTTCGTAGCTCCGTTGGAGTTGATTCTTTTTGCAAATCGAAGCGCTTGACCTAAACTTTCTGATAAGGCCAAATTCACATAATTTTGGTACTGTTAGAAATTGTTTTATGTAGCAAGAGTTATTTGCTTGGTTTTGATGTTTTCCGAATCGTCTTCTTCGTTCTTTCTGATCTTTGAGTGATTGCTTATGTGTGGTTACTATTGCTTGATTAAGATAGATTGACCGGAGTGTGACGAGTACAACTATCAAGATTTTTGAGTGCGAATCATCTTCATCAACATTGCAGGAAAGTTCACACTTTGATCATATTCCTTTAACACCCAGTTTTTATGCATTAGTTCCAATCCCCAAACATTGCATGGTTAGGATCTGAATAAATTGTGGGTTGGGAAGTAGTTGATGAGGTAGGAACCAATTGCCCTGCATTCAAACCTTGGGAGTTACTATTACGTTATGCTTACATTGCCATGCTATGCTCGTAGACGTGGATTGGGTTTTTTGGAGAGTATTCATGACAGATGTGAGATTGTTAATTAATGGTTTACTTAAGGTGGCAACTTAAACACACATCTGGGTGGATTGAGGCACCTGGTTATTTTAGGATTGCCTGTCTAGGCACCTGGATAGACCAGGATTGCCTGTTTTTTATGGACCGCCACCCAGGCACAAAGGGATCATGAGATTATTCATACTAGAAACTTCCGTGTGCAGCCACAGGAAGATTGCTGGGCGCGGGGGCAGTGGACCATTCCCAATACGGAAGACGGGGAGGCCGGAGTAAGGTCTCCGACCACGTTGGTGACCGGCGGAGCTTGGCTTCGTGGGAAGGATGCATCGAGGTCGTGGGACTCGAGGGGGGGGGAGGGGTCCAGGAGCTTCGCATCCATGTCTGGTTGCCGAGTAACACGAGGAGGGAAACCAGAGCTCGCTAGAGCGGGAGATCGGGGCACGAATGTGGCCGCCCGGAGGCGAAGAAGACGACCATGGCGTGGCCGAACGGAGGCTCCCCACTTCAATTCGTTCCATTGGGAGCGAAAGGAGATAATGGCGGAGCTCCTGCACATGGGGGATGGTCACGAGGAGGTCGTTGGCCTCGCGGAGACGAAGGAAGCGGCGACGTAGCTTTTTTTTGTGCGGCGCGGGAGGCAATCTAGAGCAGCACCTCGTCCTCGTCTCAGTGAAGCCCTTGCGAAGCTTCCTCCGCTGTCCCTAATCTGTGCCTCATCCCGGAGCTGCTTCCCCATGTCAACTTGCTCCGGCCGCTGGCTGAGAAACTTGTCACCGGCGAGCTTCTCGGCCGCCCCATGCGTGCTCACCACTCCTAGAAGGTGCCAACCCACACCAGCAAGCCCCGCGTCCCGCACAACTATCTGCCTCTGCTCGTCGCTGGTGTTCCAAGTCAGGGCCGCGCGTTTGCTCATCGTCGGCGTTTAAATCGGTGATGAGACAAGTGGGGCCTGTCATTAGCCCTAATCCTTTTTAGTGCATAGCTGACTAGTGGGCTCTTCTTGGGCAATAGATCTAATTATAGTGCTAAAAACATAGCTAATTATTACAGGAAATAACTAATGAGTCACTAACATGTGGGCCAAGTCCTCTCTTGACCTAGTCAATGTTGACTACTTTGACTTGGGATAGTTTTTTAATTTTTATTTGGATGGGTCCCACCTGTAAGTGGCATGCACGAAGAGGGGCAAAATTGTCCAAAAAATGTACCAACGACGGTCAAAGGCCCTTGACTGGACGTTAACGAAGCAGAAGGGTATTTTTATAACACTACCTAACGGCACATGGGTAAATTTGAGCATACCTGAAAATTAGGGGCAAATGCCAGGTGGTGGCTCATGTTAGGGGGAGAAATGGAATTGTCACTACTTTAAATGAATATTGTTGAGTTTAATGATGCTTAATTGGGATTGAGAATGCTGTCAACCATTCTCAATGTTTAACAACCACCATGATAGTTAAATAAAATTTATTCCTTTGTAGTAGGGAAAAATTGGCTTTTTCGCAAAAACCTTATAACCGTAGAGCTTTTCCACCAGCCATATATGCATGTAGTGATAGCCATTATTCATCATTGCTCTACAGTGTGAATTTGCCAGTACATTCAATGTACTGACTCTTTGTGGCTGCAACGTCTCATGTTGCAGGATTATCTTACGACGAGTAAGTGATACGTTAGGGTTACGATTTCTACACTCAACTTTGCCGTTGGTGTTGATGGGAATCCACAACCTTGTTACTTCCGCTATTTTGGATTGAGGTAATAGTATTTACGTTACTTTATACATGTGATTTACCTCTGTTATAAATCCTCGAGTACTGTGTGTGTCAGCATACCGATCCAGGGATGACACTTAAGCACAAAGACTTGATCCATTCGGGTCGGGTCGCTACATGTCACCTTTTTCCAAGTTTACAATGACAATGTACTACGATTTATGAATGTTCTTTTGGAGGATTTCAGTACATACATGCCCCCTCCATATTGGTTGCTTGATGCATATGGTTACAATCAATAAGCATTTCTCGTTTGGATTCATCTGTACTAGTTTTCTTAGGGAACTTCTCATCCACTCCAACCTCTTGTGAAGAAGGCTACATTTTTCTAAAATGTAATTAAATGCCCATGTTAATCATGTCAAATCGAAGATGGCATGTTAGTGCATTTTACAAATCCTGCAAACCAAATAGCTAGGCCTGTAGTAATGTTCAAGACTGCATGTAGGCACTAACACGTTTTCTTCTTTTGCAGATAAGATTAGGCCCAGTGGTGGATAATGTGATACAATATAACAATCACATCGAATGCCTAGATCTGCATCTCTTAGAAATTACTTTGAACTCCTACCGAGGGACCTTATCAGAGATTATATTCGCCAGGTTCTTTGTTCTCAGAGCAAGGGTACTCAAGGAAATGAGATTTGCCCTACATTTATTTCGCAAAAATGAATGGTCTATTGATCAGCGCCGGCGCCTGCGGCAGAATGGAGTAGGCTCCAAAAATGATGAATTTCATTTTGGAACTTCAGATGACAGAGTAATCGGAAGTCATCGGGTCAACCCCATACATGACTTCTCAGTGGCTGACCCCTTTGCAAAAGTTGTGAGGTTTCAAAGCCAGACTTAGAAGCGGTGATATTACTTTGAACCTCTCTGATATCCATGTTCAGCGCATCAGCGCAAGCGTTTGCAGCTGAAGAGATGAATTTCATTTCTAATATCATTTTGAACCTTGTAATCTTCGAATTTGAGCCATATAACTCTGGAATTTGAACCTTATAACATTTCGAGCTTTTGTGGTATAATCGTTGAAATGGCATCGTATGAGACTCGTATATTGCTAGCACTATTTTGACCTTAATATGCAATGGTCTTAGATTTTATTAACCATTCTCGAATCAGTTTACCTTGTCGATCTCACAGCACACGATCTATATAGCTAACTCGACTGCGATCTTTAACATTATGGCACATAGTTGGTTTCTTCCACCGTGTGCACTGTAGAGCGCATAATTAATTATCGCACTTGAGTGTCCATCATCACCCTTTTGTGTAACTTTGACCTCATCACCCAAGGGTAAACTTATGACCGATATCATTCCACAAACTTCGGTTTTACAAAGCTTTTTGCCAATAAATACCCATGATTTGTCCCTCTTCTAGCCGACGCGTGGCCAAACTACCCGGGCGGGAAGCTTGCGCGGTAAACAGCGCGGTAGCGTGGGAACGGGCTCACTGATGATACATTTGGCGCCTCTTCGAGCCCACGCCTGGGGTGCGGTGTTGTCAAGCGTGCACTGGATTCTGGAATCCTCCGCTATGAACGCCGTGACAAGACGTGACTATTACAGGCCAGCCGGCCCCCATTTATTATAGCGGCCATTTAACCTACCCATGTGTCTCTTCAACCTTTCAATCGCGCCCCACCATTGCAAGAAGCACACCCACCACGAGAAATTATTAGAGGGTATCTTGCGTGGCTTCAATGGCGCACCGAGCAGCTGCCGACGACGAGCAGCGGTTCACCATGCGTGCCGTGGTGGGCACCCACAGAAGGTTCATGGACCTGTCGGTGGTGTACACCAATGACCCGGTCTGGGCGGAGCATTCCATCCACATCATGGAGTTGTTGCTTGCCGAGCAGTGCAAGGTGGTCGGGTTCGACCTCGAGTACACCCACGCTCGTGCCAGGTCTCGTCCCAAGGTCACCGTCGCCCAGATGTGCATGCGCTACCATGTCATCGTCTAGCACTACTGCCTGGCCACAAGGCCTTGTGAGTGTTTCGCCAGGTTTATCAACAGCCCGCGCTACATGTTCGCTATGCTGGACATCACCAACGATGTAAAGGCACTCAAGAATTCAGGCATCGCCTGCCAGAATCTTGTCAACATCCAGGGTCAATACAAGATCAGGGGCAGCAAGGAGCATGAGAAGGACTCACTGGTTCACCTCCCCGAGGCCATCATCGACCCCTACTACAAACACATGAAGGATTCGTGCAACAAGGACAAGCGTGCCTGGCACTCGGCCTGGATGGAGAAACTTGACAAAGCTCACGTCGTGTACGCGGCCAAGGAAGCGTACACGAGCTACGACATGTACAGGAGAATCGTTGACATGAGGAAGTCCCTCCTTCCCCAAAACGGCCAGGGATCCAGCCGGAAGCAGAGCAATGGAAAGCGTCATCGCAACAATAAGTAGATGATTAGATCCTCATTTCTCCTACTTTAGTATGCATGTAATTGCTTTCTTTAGTGTGTGGAAATGTTATGTGTGTACTCACTTGTGTAATTGTATGCTTAATTTCGTTATGCAATGCCGTCCTTTTAAGTATGTATGTTGATGCTCTGTAGACAGAGCATAGATGTTGTGCAGAAAAACAAAATCACATCGCACACGGACTAAACAATGGAACCCGTCGGTGATGTTTTCAAGAATCACTCACAATTGTATACTAGCAATCGTTCGCTCACAACACACACGACTTGTTAGCAGTAATCGTCTGTGTTGTTATCGGTCTTCGCACACGTTTCCGATTACAGACCTTGTCGGCGTTCTGGGAACGGGGGTCCCCAGACTTGCCTGCCTGCGGTCTGCGGCGTGGCTCAAAGGGGGGCCCAGCGCGGCCCATCTCCACCAACACAAACCCAAGACCCTCGCGAGGGGCCAAGCCTCGCGGGGCGGACGACGTGGAGCTTCCTCAGGCGCGGCCTCATCAGGCTGGCTCAAGAGGAGGCGGAGATATCAAGGCGGGGTACCTCACGAGGTGCCCGTGATGCAAGCCATGACGACCGGGGGCACCAGCGGGTGCCAGCCCGCGCAGCGTCCTCCCTTCCTCTTTGGTGCAAAGGGGCCAAACGCAACCGCGGAGTACCGAGGCATCAGGCAAAGGTTGCCATTTCAGTGCAACGAGACCAAGACCAGGAGGACTACGAGACGGAGGTCACCATGGAGCCCAAGACGGCGTCATCACCAGAGCTTTGCGCAGGCGAAGACTACTTTTGGCTCCCTTCCCGCTCGATTTTGGGAAGAGGTCCAGGGCCTCTATAAATAGGACCAGCCACCCACAGAGCAAGGGGTGGGAAAAAGGAAGCAGGTAGGCAGAGGGAAGGAGAGAGACAGAGACGGAAAGAGAGAGAGAGAGAGAAAGGTGAATGAGCTCCTCCCAGCAGTTCATCATCCCAGCCAAGAACAGACCCTCGCGAGGCTGTTCTTCCTTGTATTGTTCATCATCATCAGCCCAAGAGGCAATCCACCACACCACAAACTGGAGTAGGGTATTACACCACAACGGTGGCCCGAACCAGTATAAACCCTGTGTCTCTTGCGTTGTTCTTGCCTTAGTTCAGATCCCAGCAAGGCGGAGGGGTGCGGGAAGGTAGGAGGCGAAATCTCCGTGCGCACCCCAGTGCTCGAACCTCAAGGGTCTGCCGGAACCCGAAATCCGACATTTGGCGCGCCAGGTAGGGGTGCGCCGAGATTCGTCTTCCACCACCCCATTCTCCTCCGACCATAACGCCCATGTCTGACGCTCGTCGGGCCCGCGCCAAGCGCCGGGCCGCACTCGCTTCCCGCGTCGCCCAGACGGTCCCTGTCGGCGGGCGTCTTCGCTGTTCCCCGTCACCTGCCGTCAACGCCGCCACCGGCCCGGCAGGGGACGAGCAGCAAGCATCGTCCCAGCATACGTCCGTGCGGCAAGACGGCCGCACCGCGACTCCCTCGCTCACCCCAGCTGTTTCTTCGTCCCGCGCACTCCGCGCGCCCATGGAGGCTCGGGCTGCACTCATCGCGGCGAATGAGCTCCTGCGCTACCGTCCCGTCGATGACGTCTACGAAGAATAGCTCAACTTCGTCGCCGAGCTCGTCCGCGCCGCAGGAGGCTCTCCTGCGCCGTTCGTTCCGTTGCACCGCACCCCGCCCCGCGCGAGCAGTGAAGCTCCGGCGGCGCCCCGGCCGCCTCCTCCTCAGGAAGCTGCCATGGCTCCAAGGCGCGTGGCCCCTGGGCGGAACTTGCTCCGTCAGGCGCCAGCGTAGCAAGAGCAGAGCTGTCAAGAAGTCCCTCGCCCGCAAGAAGCTGCCCGGGCGCTCCCTGCTCCAGCACGTCGCGACCATGCTCCTGCTCCCGCGCGTCAAGACCTCGCGCTGCTTCAAGCTGCAGCACATGGGGACATGCAAGACCAAGTTCGCCATCATCCAAGGCCTCTCGTGGCCACAACAGGCTGTCGCGCCTTCACCGCCGAGCTACGCAACGTCGCGTGGCCCGGCAAGTTCAAGCCAGACTTGCCTCCTCGCTACAACGACACGGCTGACCCTGCGGAGTTCCTCCAGCTCTACGAGCTGGGCATCGAAGCTGCCAACGGAGACGAGAAGGTCATGGCGAACTGGTTCCCATGGCGCTCAAGGACGGGGCCCGCACCTGGATCCTGAACCTGGCTCCAGGAACAATCTCCTCCTGGGACGAGATGCGCACCCGCTTCATCGCCAACTTCCAAGGCACTCGTGACCGGCCACCCGCCGTGAGCGACATGCGCCGCATCAAGCAACAGCCTGGGAAGACCCTGCAGAAGTACATCCAGCGCTTCAACAACGTGCGCCTCATGATTGCCAAGGTGACTGAGGAGGCCGTCATCTCGGCCTTCTCCGACGGCGTGCGTGACGTCAAGATCAAGGAGGAGCTGGTGCATGAAGACCTGTGCACTTCCCTGGAGCTGTTCAACCTAGCAACCAAGTGCGCCAGGGCCGAGGAAGGGCGTCTCTCCCTCCTCGAGCTGCCTGCCGCAGACCCAGAAGAGAAGAAGCCCAAGGCCAAAGATGTGAAGCGCAAGGGGGCTGCCGTGCTCGCGGCAGAACCAGGCACCAAGCGGGGTGGAGATCAGCCCGAACCTTCCAAGGGCAGTCGGTGCTGTGTGTACCACGACCTCCACACCCACAACACCAACGAATGTCAAGAGCTCTGATGCGTGCGAGAAGGAATGATTGGCTGTCGCCCTGACCGCAGTGACCGGGGCTACGGCCGAGGAGGAGGAAGGAACGCAGGACGCTGGGAAGACCGTGGCCCGCGCCAAGGGTGGCGCGATCAACCTCGCGAGGATCGTTGGCAAGACCCGCCTCGCGAGGGAGGCTGGAGAGATCAGCCTCGCGAAGGAGACTGGAGGGATCAGCCTCGCGAGGATCGCCCGTAGGGCAACGCAGGCCTCCCACCGCTGCCGCCGCAGCCAAGGAGAAACGAGGACCGCCACCAGGACGAGGGGGCTGGGGGCTTCCAGGAGCCGCACGCGATCGCCTGCATCCTGGGCGGGGCACAAGCCCCAGCCTCTCAGCGCATCTTCAAGCAGTTCACTCGCGAAGTGAACGCAGTCCTCCCCAGGCTCGAAGCCACGCGCCCTCTCAAGTGGTCGGCGTGCGCCATCACGTTCAGCTCAGCAGATCAGCTCAAGTGTGCGGCTACAGCCGGAGTTCTCCCGATGCTTTGTTCCCCAATCATCAGCAACATGGTTGTCACCAAGACCCTCATCGATGGTGGTGCAGGGCTCAACGTCCTGTCCGTGGAAACATTCAACAACCTCCAAGTGCCCTACAGCCAGCTTCAGCCAACCAAGCCTTTCTTCGGTATCACCGACGGCTCCACGGTCCCGATTGGGCAGGTCCGCCTCCCTGTAACCTTCGGGGCACGCGACAACTACCGCACCGAGCTCATCGACTTCTACGTCGCTCACATTCACCTGCCGTACAATGCCATCCTTGGGTACCCAGCGTTGGCCAAGTTCATGCCCGTAACTCACCACGGCTACAACGTCCTCAAGATGCCAGGAAGCGGCGAAGTCATCACGGTGCCATGTGAAGAGAAGGACACGGTGTGTTCCCTGGAACGAGCCTTTGAGGCCGCGTCACTGGAAGACCCGGATCGTGGAAGCGGGAGGCCTCCCGAGACCGCCCCTAAGAAGAAGAAGACATCATCTGGCCTGACCCCTCAGGAGGCAGGCCCCTCTGGGCCCGCGCCTGCCTAGGGGGAACCTCCTTCCATCGCATAGGAAAGCGCGCCTGGCGCCCTCCTCAGGCAGGGCTCGGGGGCTCTCCCCTGGAGGGCCACCGACCTTGCCAGGGTCACGAGGGAGGCGCTTGGGCACCACATGGAGGCGTGTTTCGAAGCGCGTTTCCCTCAAGAAGGAGCAAGGCAAGGAGACCCAGGCCTTCAGGAGTTCATCAGCAGGGCCATTCAGGAGCTACAGAAGTCAAGGGTCATGAAAGGCGGCCGACGACTACCAGCAGTGGCTCCCCATCCAGGCGAGGATGGTGGGCTACGTGTCTGCATCGACATACCAGGGCTCAACCAAGTCGCCTCTCTGGAGCGCCTCTGGCCCTCGCGAGTGGGGCGCTGCGGAGGCCCACCCCACAGCTACGTTCGCATGCCTTACGGGTTGCCAAACGCAGCTGACACGTACCAGCGCCTCATGAGGGGCATCACGGAGGCACGAGAGGCAGGGCGTTCCGCAGCCCTGGCCGGGATGGAGATGGCCCGTGAGGAGCCGCCAGCGCCTCCAGAGCCCCCTGAGGCCCCTGGGCCTGGAGGCTCGTGAGGATCGGCTCCCGCAGCCCACCGAGCCTGCTACACCAACGCTCCTTCGTCCTCAACATCATCAGGTGACATCTTTCGAGTTTTATTTCCAGCTGGGAGCGCCCCCCCAGGGCTGCATTATTCCTAGGCCGCGTGGGTCCGACCCTGTGGCGTGTATCCCTTTTTATTCCATGTTGTTAGCTTACCTTGTTGGGGGCGCCCCTCGGGCTGCATGATCCCCAAGCCGGTCGGGCCAGGCCCAGCGGCATGTGTCCCATTTGCGTTTATTTCCGATTATGCGTTAGACCCACCATGCTTGATTATTTGATGCCGGTCCACGACACCTCTTCTTCTCCATGCAGACCACTTGCATGTTAAAGGGGGGGTACCGGAGCATCACGACTTAGGGCTCTTACTGGCTCTCCAGCCCTCACCCTCTGGCCTTGTCCATGGCATCGCGACCTGGCATACCAGCGATGGCTGAGACCAGCTCGAGGGCCGGGACCCAAGGACGTAGAGTGCCGACATCTAACCAAATTTGCAGGGACACATCACAAGATAAGGCCCAGTGTCAGGCGCAACCCGCCTAGAGGTAGGGCCCCATGAGTCCCGCGCTGGCTCACGGGTGCCTAGATACACCTCGCCAGGCCCTACCATGCCAGCCACGTGTCAGGGCAGGGCTGTACACGCCCCGGGGGCTCCTCCCGGAGGGGGCCCCCCTCCCACGTACCAGTGGAAGCACCATGCTCCGCGCTGGCTGACGACACTGCCGAGGAGCGGCTATGCCCGTACACATACGGTAGCGCTATGCTCTGCGCTGGTGATAAACAACTGAGGGTGGCCCCCGGGCCACACCAACCTCAGGGAGCCCAGAGCTCAGTGTCTAGCCTCATCGTAACGCCTCCCCTCGGGAGTGCCGCGCGAGGGGGCTGGGCACGGGGGCTGCGCCTGGGTCACACCCAAACGCACGCCGCTCAGCCAGGTCCCCCCGGGCCTGGTTCGTCACGCGTCTCTCCCCGAGCGGAGCCAAGGTACGAAGGTCGTTTGAGCGTCAAGGGGGACTCCTGAGCATCGCGACTCAGGAGCCTAACTGGTCACGTGGCCCCTCACTCCGTGGCCCCGTCCTGGTTTCCGGTCGGGACCATCGCTGGGTGAGGCACGCGCGCGGCTGGGCCCTGCAGACGTAGAACGGTAGATCCACCCGCATCACGCCTCCATACTTGCTGTTCGCGCGTTAAGTGGGACTCCTGAGCATCGCGACTCAGGAGCCTAACTGGTCACGTGGCCCCTCACTCTATGGCCCTGTCCTGGTTTCCGGTCGGGACCATCGCTGGGGGAGGCACGCGCGCGGTCGGGCCCTGCAGACGTAGAACGATAGATCCACCCGCATCACACCTCCCTACTTGCCGTTCGTGCACCAAGGGGGACTCCTGAGCATCGCGACTCAGGAGCCTAACTTGTCACGTGGCCCCTCACTCCTTGGCCCCGTCCTGGTTTCCGGTCGGGACCAATGCTGGGTGAGGCATGCGCGGGGCCGGGCTCTACCGGCGTAGAACATAAGCAAGTAGGAAGGGAAAGACAAATTTCAAGGAATTCAAAAGCAAATATTACAGTCCACACTGTTATCTCAATGCCAAACGCAAGTTTAACGCCTCCCCGAGGTATGATACATGTGCAGGAATTAAAGGCAGGACAGGAGCCGCGACGGAGTCACTTGTCGGTGATGGAGTAGCGCGGATTGGGTACGCCTCACGGCGCGGTGGGTCGGCAGTGCCTTGCTTTGGCTTGGTGCTGAAGGCCCGGAACTTCCCCAACAGGGCCTCTGCGCAACCTTTCATGGCCTCGGCAGCGGTAGCGGCACGCTCGCCGCTCACTGGCCCCAGCAGGCTGTCGAGGTTGACACCGGGATCGCGAAGGTAGATGTGGGTGAGGACCCGCGTCATTGCTGCAGAAGACAGGACATGCGCCTCGGCCTCGGCCGCGGGGCCAAGGCCAAGGGCGACATCTTCAAGAGCGTGAACCAGGAAGGGAAGCAGCTTGGCGGGGCCGTCCTCAATGCCAGCCAGTGGGCTCTCCAGGCCGCTGTCGTAAAGCATCCTCAGTGAGGAGCGAGCCCTCGCCTCCATCTCCGCGAAGGCCATGCGGTCCTTGGCAAGAACCAGGGCCTTGTCGTCCAGCTTGGCCTTCCTCGCCCCCAACTCCTGCTCCAGCGCGCCTAGGCGGTCGCGGCGCTTCTTGAGCTTGACCTCCCTCTCCTTGAGAGCCGCCTCGCGAGCCTTCACGCCTTCTTCCTGCTCTTGGCGAAGGCGGGCCTCGTTCGCAAGCTGGTCCCGCAAACCTTGCAGTTCGGCCTCCAGCGCCTTGCAATGATCACAGACGTCGACCACCTCCCCCAGGGCTGCATCACGAGCAGCCTTCGCCTCAAGGATGGCCTGCTTCTCCTTGTCGCATGCCGTCGAGGCCTGGACCAGCGCCGCCCGAATCGAAGCGTCGGAGCGAACCCATGCTGAAGACAGCTCCAAGCGCCCGGCCACCAAGCGGGGGTCGGCGCCAAGAAGATCCTGACGCAGTCGGTCCAGCTCAGCAACAGCACGATCCAGAACGGCAGAAGGAGTCGGAGAGACAGCAGCCGGTGGAGTAGGAGAAGACGGCAGCGCGGCCACAGCATCCTGAGGCGGAGTCTGCCGCGCCCCGACAGCTGAAGTGGCGGCGGCAGGCAAGAGCACCTCGGGAGCCACTTGAGCCGTGGGGGCTGAGCTCGCCCCAGCCGGCTCAGCCAGGCCTCGCGCGGACGACCGGGCGGGAGAAGCCTGTGCGTCGCGGTCACCCTCCTTCGCAGGCAGAAGTGCTGCCATGGATGGAACTTCGGGAGCCCCCTTTGGCTTCTTTGCGGCGGGCGCCAGCCTACCCAAGAGATGCGGGCGTCAAGCCTCAGAAGCAGAGCAAGAAATAAAGACAAGAATCGAATACTTATGGGTCATCGCCAGTGAGCTCAAGCGGCCTCCGGCCAAATTTGAAGCCTGAAAGCCGGCTGGAAGGGTCAACCTCGGGAAGCTTGGAGGTGGAAGGTGCGTCTGCGGTCCGCCCCGGGGCCGGGGCAGACCCGCGGGAGATCAGCTCGGTCCTGTCCTTCTTCGGGATCGGGGGCGAGCTCCCGCCGTCCTGCTCGTCGTTGTCCTCATCATCGTCTTCGTCGTCA
This sequence comes from Triticum urartu, assembly GCF_003073215.2. Classification (NCBI taxonomy): domain Eukaryota; kingdom Viridiplantae; phylum Streptophyta; class Magnoliopsida; order Poales; family Poaceae; genus Triticum; species Triticum urartu. The sequence continues at coordinate 445,761,238 of NC_053023.1, forward strand.
TCGCTCGGAGAGAGGCGGAGAATGCAGGACCTGCACCGGGGGAGAGGAGCCCTCGACTCTCCGTCAGTCGCCTCAGGGTCAGGCCCTTTTCCCCGCCCCCTCCTTCCTCCTCTTCACTGGAGTCGTCGGAGGGCACGTCCACCGGTTCCTCAGGAGTTTCCACGGGCACGGGCCCATACCCATTGAAGACGGGCATGGACTTCACTACCTGGTCCCAGTCGTCGCGGAGGAACAAGGGCGTAGGAGCGCCCGCCAACCTCGCCACATCGCCCCCGACCAGAGATTGGAGGACAGCAGCCAGATCTCCGTCGGCTAAGGCCGTGGGGCTCAGACGGGGCCTCCACATCGGAAGTGAGTACCGCCGAAGCGGAGCCAGCTGGTGCTCTAGGAATTCCCTCAGCAGCGACGCGCCGGTCAGCTTCGCCGCCGCCATGTTGGCCGGCCTCAGATCCGCGTCCATCTTCTCCAACATCAGCTTCGGGCGGGGGTCCATGAGCTCCGCTCGACCCCAATCACTGGAGCTCGTGGGCTGCTCCATCGGCAAGATCAGCCGAGGATGGATGCGCCCAGCATCCACCAAGACCCACTTGCTCCTGAAGCCCTCAATCCTTTTCCTGGGGTACCACCGTACGCGACCGTACGCGACGACGCTCGAGCACACGGAAGCAGTACCACGAGAGGTCCGGAGGTAGAAGTAGTGGCGCAGCAAGGCCACTGAGGGCTGCACCCCTACATGAGCCTCGCAGTAATAGGCGAAGATTGCCAGGAGAAGGACGGAGTTGGGGTGGAGATGCAGGGCTTGTAGCTTATAGTGGCGGAGGACAGAGAAGAAGAACTCGGAGAAGGGAGGTACCAAGCCAGCAGCAATGGCACTTACGAAGAGCGGATAGAAGGTGCTCCCTTGACCCTCAGGGGTGGCGGAGCTGGCTTTGAACACCTTCGCCCCGTTGACGCCACGTGCCGTCTCCATCCGGCGCAACCGGGCGAGGCTCGCCTCCGACACATTCGGCGGATCCAGGGCAGACGAGTACCAAGCTACGGCCGGGGGCTGACGAGGCGCCGTGGCTTCCTAGGTCACACAGTCGGAGTGGATCTGGAAATTTTGGAGGAAGGAAGGAGAGGCGCAGGAAAGGGGATCTGAGCAGCAACCGGGGAAAGCAAGAAGCAAAGCCTAGGTGGACGCCGCTCCTTTATCAACTCGAGCAGTTGCAAGAGCGCCCACATCCAATCAACCGCCACGCGGCGCCCAAGGCCGCAGGCTGTTAGGGCCCGCGGCGGTTCGCTCTTGCCCTTCTGCCTCCCTGCACGGCCAAGTCCGGGCGCGCCTTTGGCCCGGGGGCTACTGTCGGCGTTCTGGGAACGGGGGTCCCCAGACATGCCTGCCTGCGGTCTGCGGCGTGGCTCAAAGGGGGGCCCAGCGCGGCCCATCTCCACCAACACAAACCCAAGACCCTCGCGAGGGGCCAAGCCTCGCGGGGCGGACGACGTGGAGCTTCCTCAGGCACGGCCTCGTCAGGCTGGCTCACGAGGAGGCGGAGAGATCAAGGCGGGGTACCTCACGAGGTGCCCGTGACGCAAGCCATGACGACCGGGGGCACCAGGCGGGTGCCAGCCCGCGCAGCGTCCTCCCTTCCTCTTTGGTGCAAAGGGGGCAAGCGCAGCCGCGGAGTACCGAGGCATCAGGCAAAGGTTGCCATTTCGGTGCAACGAGACCAAGACCAGGAGGACTACGAGACGGAGGTCACCGTGGAGCCCAAGACGGCGTCATCACCAGAGCTTTGCGCAGGCGAAGACTACTTTTGTCAGGATAGTTGATACTAGCTGTCCCCCTTCAAATTAGCCCGCCATTGTTGGCTTCCTTCTCGCTCGATATTTGGGAAGAGGACCAGGCACTACTAGGAAAAGGGCTATAGATAGTATTGATACTAATGGCGCACCATGGAAGCAGTGCGCCACTAGTATATATTAATGGCGCACCGGTTGGTGATGCGCCATTAGTGTGGAAGACACTAATGGCGCACCAGAAACAGGGTGCGCCACTAGTATTAAATTATTACTTTTTCCATTTTTCCATACATACTAATGGCGCATCAGGTCGAAGTGCGCCATTACTAGTTCTAAGTAGTAATGGCGCACCAAGCAGACAGTGCGCCATTACTGTAAAAAATATTCTTTTTTTGCAAAACTACTAATGGCGCATCGTTTCACAGTGTGCCATTACTAGTTTAAACTAGTAATGGCGCACTATTACCCGGTGCGCCATTAGTATATATATTTATTTTTTTTACTTTTTTGCAAAACTACTAATGGCGCACCACCTGCAGGTGCGCCATTAGTAACCAGGGTTACTAATGGCGCATTTGCTGGTGGTGCGCCATTAGTAACCTGGGACCCCAACAAGATATTTTGGACAGCCCCACACCTACCCACTCACTTTCCCCACTTTATTCCCTCCATCTCCTCCAAGCTTTCGGCCATCTCCTCCTCACCTCATTTCCACCATAGATTCATCAAAATTAAGTGGTGAAATTACCTTTTTTTGATAGGTAAGTAGGGGGTAAGCTATCTTCATGATGTAGATCTACTTTTTTTCTCCCTAGCTCGCTCCAACAACGTGCACACGCACTTTTTGTGGCCTATCTAGATCCATGTATGTTTGTGGTGTTGCATGTGTTTGTGGTGTTGCATATATGTTTGTGTTTGAAGGTACCGGTATTTGAAATGCGATAGTTGCCAATATTTTGCCGGAATGTTTTGATTCATTTCTGTTTCAGCGAGAATTTTGGCACTATGCATTCTTTTTGGTCCTATTTTTAGGGAAGGTCATTCCAAATTTTTTCTTGGTTCTAAAATATCGTTTTGCTCTACCCCGCAGGCGACCATGGTCCGCACGATGACTGAAGGCATCGTGAATAGGTTTTTGAGCTCCGCGAAGGCCAAGATGCTTCAAAAGAACGAGACGGAGATAAGATGTCCATGCCGAAGATGCAAGCTGAAGAGCCTTATTGCGGACCCGGATTCCGGGCAGGTGCGGGACCACCTGCTCTTGCGTGGTTTCATGGATGGCTATCGGTGGCAAGGTGATGAAGATGACTATGAAGTCGTCCATGGGGGCCGTGCAAGAAATGAGGAAGGGCAACAAGACAAGTACCACCGCGGCGAGGGCGGGCGAGAAGACGAAGAATCTCTAGGACATGATCACGACGGTGATGCTGTACACAGTCATCATGTAGAAGATGTCGTACATGATGATGAGGAAGATCAAGACGACGGGCATGATCATGAAGATGAAGATGCCGGAGCAGACGACGATGGAGGCTGGGTGCAGGACCCTCATATTCAAGAGCTGCTTCTCAAGCAGACGGATAAGGCAAGAGCTGCCGCCCGAGAGAAAGCCAAGCTGGATCAACTGGAGATAGACGCGGTTACTCCATTGTATGAAGGATGCAGGCCCGAGGATACCCGCCTGAAAGTAACGCTCATGGCTCTGGAGATGAAGGTAAAACACAAAATGACCGACGCATGCTTCGACGAGAACATGTCATTCTGGCACGAACGTCTTCCCAAGGGGAACAAGTGCCCGATCAGTTTCGAGGAGGCGAAGAAAATCGTGTGTCCTCTGGATTTACCGCACGTGAAATACCATGTGTGCATGAACAATTGTATCATTTATCAGGACGAGCACGCGGAGTCTACCATATGTCCGGTGTGTGGCGTCACTCGATACAAGAAGAGGAAGAAAGCTCCTTGAAAATCGGTGTGGTACTTTCCGATCACTCCTCGTCTGCAGCGGTATTTTGCGGACCCTAAGGTAGCAAAGCTCCTGCGTTGGCATGTGGATAGGGAGGAGAAGAAGCGGGAAGATGACGGAAATGATCCGGAGATAAATAAAAAAGACAAGATGCTGAGTCACCCTAAGGATGCGAGCCAGTGGCAAGCGTTGAACTTCGAATACCCAGAATTTGGGAAGGATCCAAGGAACATCGTGCTGGGCGCGAGCACCGATGGAGTCAATCCGTTTGGCAGCCAGAGAAGCACACATAGCACCTGGCCTGTGTTTGTGTGGATGTACAACCTTCCCCCCTGGTTGTGCATGAAGAGGAAGTACATTCACATGAGTATGCTAATTGAAGGGCCGAAACAACCAGGGAACGACATCAATCTGTATCTGGGGCTGCTGAAGGAGGAGCTAGACACGCTATGGAAAACGCCAGCCAATACGTGGGACGCCGCAGAGAAAGAATATTTCCCTATGAGAGCCGCACTGCTCACGACGGTGCACGACTATCTCGGTTACAGATATCTCGCGGGGCAGGTGGTCCACGGATTTTCTGGATGCGTAAGGTGCATGGATGACACAACGTATCGCCAGCTAGATAGAGATCCCGGGTCTTTGAAAACCGTGTTCATGGGACATCGAAGGTGGCTTCGCGACGATGACCCGTGGAGGAAACGCAAGGATCTGTTCGATGGTGAAACCGAACCCCGAAAACGCCCGTGTACGAGGAGCGGCGAGGAAATAGACGAGCTGTTGAAAAATTGGAAAGACTGCCCACTGCCAGGAAAGAAGCAAAAGGCGCCAGAGCCGAGAAAGAAGCAAAAGGCGCCAGAGCCGCTGCTGAAGGTATGGAAAACGAGGTCTGTTTTCTGGGACTTGCCGTACTGGAAGATCCGCCGTGTGCCTCACAGCCTTGATGTCATGCATATCACGAAGAACGTGTGTGAGAGTCTGCTTGGTACCCTGCTAAACATGTCAAAAATGACCAAAGATGGGCCGAAAGCAATGGGCATCAGGAAGGAGCTTCACGCTAATGATGATGATGATGATGATGAGGCGAAGCAGGACACAGAAAGTCGTCGCAAAGGCAAAAAGGCCAAGAAGGCCGGAAATGACTACCCTCCCGCGTGCTTCACTCTAAGTCAGGAGGAGATCGAGCAGTTTTTCACCTGCCTCCTAGGAGTAAAACTTCCTTACGGTTACGCGGGGAAGATAAGCAGATAATTAGACCCAGCGAAGCAGAAGTTCAGCGGGATGAAGTCTCACGACTGTCACGTGCTGATGACGCAGATACTTCCAGTTGCAATCCGTGGGATCATGGACGCGCACGTCCGTGAAACGCTATTTGGCCTATGCAACTTTTTCGACGTCATCTCTCGGAAGTCGATTGGCGTGAGGCAACTCAGAAGGCTACAAGAAGAGATCGTGGTGATACTATGAGAGCTTAAGATGTACTTCCCGCGCGCATTCTTCGACGTTATGGTGCATCTGCTGGTCCATATCGTGGAGGATATCATCCAACTCGGGCCGACGTTCCTGCACAGCATGATGCGTTCGAAAGGATGAATGGTGTCATCAAAGGATACGTTCGCAACATGTCACGTCCAGAGGGAAGTATAGCCAGGGGCTTTCTGACCGAAGAGTGCATCTCCTACTACACGAATTATCTAGGCATCGAGAACCCCGTTGGTCTGCCCGTCAACAGGCACCTCGGCAGGCTCGCTGGATGGGGTCACCGTGAGCGTCACCGCGAAATGCATGTCGACTTCGAGGGTCGACTCGCCGACTTTGAAAGAGCAAACCTAGTCGCGCTACAACACATAGACGTGGTCGATCCTTGGGTGGTAGAGCACAAAACCTTTATTGAGAAGACGTACAACGACCGAGGCCAACAGAGGACGAACGGAGATATACTCAAAGAGCACAACTCATGTTTCACGCGTTGGTTCAAGCAGAAGCTTCTGTCGTACCCTTTACATGAGGATTCTTCCGCGGAAGAACAACTCATATTCGCCTTGTCACAGGGTGCCGAGCACAACCTGATGACCTATGAGGCGTACGATATCAACGGCTACACATTCTACACCGAGGACAAGGACATGAAGAGCGATGGTTATCAGAACTCCGGGGTAACGATGGAATCCTACACCGGTAACGACAAGGACAGATACTATGGAAGGATCGAGGAGATCTGGGAGCTGAGCTACGCTGGAGAGAAGGTCCCGATGTTCCGTGTCAGATGGGCCAAGAGCGTCCTAAAAGAAGACCGGTATTTCACCACCATGGTTATACCTGAAGCCAAATCCAAGACCGCGGGCGCAAACGTCACCGTGAAAAATGAGCCATGGGTACTGGCTTCCCAAGTGGACCAATGCTTCTTCATTACCGACCCGTCAAAGCCTAGTCGTGTTGTCGTGAGGAGAGGCAAAAGGAAGATCATCGGAATGGATGGAGTAGCCAATGAGCAAGACTTCGACAAGTACGGCGACCCGAAGATCGAACATGACGACGACGATGAAGTAGCAGCATACACCACAAGAAGAAGCAGGACCACCCTACCTAAAGGATGTCTGTTCCACAGAAGAACTCCATTTGCAAAAAAGAAGGGCAAGAAGATTGTGAACAGATAGCTAGCTAGCTAAGATCGATTGTATTTATATCATAGTCTTCATTTCTCGATTATATTACATGGGCATTTTTTGAACTCATGAATATTTTTAAATTTCATGGGCACTTTTAGAATTCATGAATATTTTTTCAAATTGGATGAATATTTTTAAATCTCGAACGCTATCCCCCTTCATCACGATCTCGATCCCCCCGCCCCGCACCCTCCCCCGCTAGCTCCACCGCCGCCGACGACCCACCGCACCCTCCCCCGCTCCACCATCACCGCCAACCCACCGCACCCTCCCCGGCCCGCTCCACCGCCGCCAAGCACCCCCATTTGATGATATTTTTTCATATTCATAAAAAAATTATTACTGTTTTTATAAAAAATATGAAAAAATAGCAACAAAAAATAATAATAATAAACATACTAATGGCGCACCGCTCGTGTAGTGCGCCATTGCTATCTAAAAAAACATTCTAATGGCGCACCGCTCTGGTAGTGTGCCATTGCTATATAAAAAACATTCTAATGGCGCACCGCTCTAGGATGCGCCATTGCTATCTAGAAAAAACATTCTAATGGCGCACCGCTCGGGGGTGCGCCATTAGTAATCTTCCCCCTAGCTCTACCTAGCCCGACCCCTTCGTCCCTCCCTCTCGCCAGATCTAGTGCCCCCCCCCCCCGCGCGCTGCCCCGCCCCACGTCGCCGAGGCCGCCGCGCCCCCCACCACTGCAGCTCCGCCATAGCCGACGCCTCCGCGACCTCGCCTCGCCGACAGCCTCCCCGCGTCGGCCCTTGCCCTGCGCCGCCTCTACCTCAGTCCGGGCACGGGGTGCAAGACGACGACCGCGGCCGCCGGCCTCCCCACGACCAACCGAGGCGCCCAGGAGGCCTCCCCGACGACCAATCGAGCCATCCCTTTGCCGCCGCCGCCGCCAACCCCAACCCTGACCCAACCCCTCCGGCGACCGGCCGCGCCCGCCTAGGTACCTCTCCTCCTTCCTCCTTCCTCCTTCCTCCCTCTCCACCCTTCCTCCCCATTCCATCCCTCCCTCCCCTCGACCGTGTCTATTATCTTCTGATGATATTTGATAGCTTATGGATAGAAATGCATATTTCAGTGTTTATAGCTATTAACACTTGCAAGTTACTGCACTGCTAGCTAAATTCTGGTTAGTAAGTCTGTATCCGCCTCCTGTTGAAATTTGGCGATGTGTGTGGCTGTCTAAGTACCTACACAAAATTCCCCATGGAGAAAATGATATAGCTCCTCCTACAACATGTATAGATCAATCAGTTCAGTTCTAGTGCTGCTGGACTTTTGCACCATACAAGAATGTACTACTAGTTGAAAATCTTTACTTGAGAGAGCTTCATAAGTAGAAGGTTCCAAAGAATAAAAACCAGTACTAGCACACTAGCACAGTAGTACTGCCACCTCCCTGTAAACAGCAGGGTCACTGATCAGCAATGTAGTTAACTAGTCAGGGCCTGAAAGCCTGCAAATGCATGTACACACAGGTAGGGAATGTAAGATGAAGCATGTGCTTTACCAACTAATCTAATGGGCTGGCACAAAGTGAAAACCAAAACAATAGTTAATCAAGCAGAGGTAGATTAGATTAGATGGCAAAAAGCACAAATGTCCCTGCCTATCCATTTTTTTCTCAAGTTGAGCTGGTAAGTTTCAGATGTTCAATGATGCTGTAGGAAAAAATTGGATGAAGAAAGATGTGTGTGGCTGCCTGAGAGAAGTATTTGCACAAACAAATTATAATTAATGTGTTGATGAAATTTTGGGTTTTCAAATTGGAACCAAAAACCAACCCATACCTTTAGACTCTTTTGGAATTTCCCGAACATTTTTTTGTTTGTTCCCTTTCACTGTTTGGGGACTTTTGACTTTAGAATGAACCTTACTAAGATTCAATTAAGACTAATTAACTGCATTTGATGTCACTATATTCTATGAATAACTTCAGTTATGATCTGTACTAGAAAACTTCAGTTAACACTCATTTTTCAGTTAACTCCTTACAGTTCAGATCATATTTTGATTGTCAATAATAGTGGACTTTTAAGGCTTTCTTAGAGGCAATACTAGTGGATTTTAGGCTTTTTTACATTCAATAATAGTGGAATTTTAGGCTTTTTTGGAGGAGTGAGTTTCATGCCGGCCTACAGTGATGAATTAGTCAGAGGATTGTGCCTTAGGATTGTGCCAAAGCTACCCATTGTATCTATTTGGTTGTCCTTCAAATAGGGGCAAGACTGTTACAGAAAAATTACTTGCAAGCATATTGTGATTTACTTGCAAGCATATTGTGCCTTAGTTACAGAAAAATTACTTGCAAGCATATTGTAACTATTTTCACTCTGTCCTGAAGGTTTTTGACTACAGAATCTGTGGTGACCCACACTCTGTTCGTTCACACTCATTGAGTTCGCTCGTGAAGGGCCGCTGCTGCTTGAGGCCCTTGAGAGGCCCTTCGTGTCGTGATGATTTTGCAGGTACCCCGAGAGGCCCTTGAGTTTGCCGGAATGTCGATTAACTTCCGTTCCGGCAAATTCGGGTACTCCATATGTCCTATTTTCAGCAAAGGTCATGCTAAAATTTTCCGTGAATTTTAGCATGACTTTGCTAAAAATCGGACATATGAGGTACTTGCTACTAATGCATGGGCCGGGGTATCTTAGTACTTAATTAAGTAGGATCAACTGCCCCTTTATTCTTGCTGTATTAAACCATAGGTGGCAATAGAGCCAAGTGATTAGTGCCAAGTGATTAGGCCCAACCTAGGGTGCCTCGGCATCGATAAACCCTAAATGATGAAAACTTAACTTGGCTGCCCCAGATGCCTCAGTGTAGATGAGAACCTAAATGATGTACGCTTAGGCTTTTAGGGTGCCTCGGCATCGACAAACCCTAAATGATGAAAGCTTAGGCTTTTAGGGTGCCTCGGTGTCGACAAACCCTAAATGCTGAGACCATGATCTTGTTCCTTGACAATAACCAACTTTTTGACCAAACTTTTTTCCTATTTAGAGCGAAACATGGCCCACAACGATGAGGCCGGTGTTTCGGGCGGCAAGCAATTCTGGGAGTTGTCCCAGGAGATGGAGGAACAACCTCACCACTATGAGGACGCCGCGGAAGACACCGATCCTAATTACACAACCCCTAGTGGCGTCGGGGATGACACCACTGATGGTGCCGCCGAGGATGCCACCACTGATGATGGCGGCGCACACACAGATGGCAGCCAACCGAAGAAGCAAAGGAAGGGCCGGCGCCCGAATGCGCTCCGCACCGTCAAGGAGGAATTCACTCAAGTGGACTCCGACGGGAATCCAACGGAGCCCAAACATATAGTCAAGGGGTACTCGGTTGAGCTCGGGTGCATTCTCCGGAGCACCGTCTCGATCAACACCGAGAACCTTAGGCATAAGGACCGAGGGAATTTGCGCAACCTCCTCTTCACGAAGCTGCACGAATGATTCAAGTTCCCCGCCGAATTTGAAAACACACGCCTCTCAGGGAATAAAGTGAACAGTGCCGCCCTCACGAAGATGAGCACGGCCCTGTCTACTTGGAAAAGCGCGGTGAAGAGAATGATTGATAAAGGTGATAGTTATGAGAAGATCAACGCAAAATATCCTTTGATGAGCGAAGATGAGTACAAGGAGTTCAAGATCAAGTGTGAGAGTAGTGCAACCTCCGAATAAAGTCAGTGGGGGAAAGAAATGTGGGAGTTGAACTTAGGGGAACACAAACTCGGTCCCGGCGGTTACAGAGTGGCGGAGCCTATATGGGACAAGGAGGACGCGGAGCGTGCCGAGCAAGGCCTACCGCCCCGCTTCGAGAAATACAGCGGTGACAAGCAGACCAGGAACTATGTCAGGGCCCGGTACAAGGAGGACGCGATAACAAAGTCGCTTACCACGGATCCGAAGACCAGGGCGCTTGAGCTTCTTCTGATAAGGAATACACCCCTGCGTAATTAGCTCCATATGGTTGCACTCTAATTAATCCCCAATATTTCTAAATGGTTCACGTTCCTTTCGCAGGACACTGAAAGCAGTAGGGCCGGGTCGTCTAAGAGCTCCCCTTTCGACACCCCTTTAAATAGGGCGTTGAACGTAATGAAAAACAAGGATAAGCTCACTAAGCCGACGTCAGCTGGTCGTGTGGCCGGCAAAGGCTTGTCCACAAAATGGGGGTCATACTATACCGCTGGTGTGCGGAAGGAGAAAAAGACCAGCTCGGAAAGCCAGACGCGCGAGGTTGAAGAACTAAAGGCACAAGTGGCGTGGATTCCGGAGCTTGTCCAAGAGCAAGTGCAACAACAACTTGGAACGACGCTCAACGCCATGGTGCCTACGTTGATTCATGGGCTGACGACGTGGATTGCGGGCGGCCAACAGGGGCCTTCCCCGGTTCCCAGCTTCAGGGCCAGCAACTCGCACAGCGCAGGCGGCTTCATTGGTGTCTCCGGCGGCGCCATTGGTGTCTTCGGCGGTGGCGCCATTGGTGTCTCCGGCGGAGACGGTATTCGTGTCTCCAGCGCCGGCATGGGCATTGGAGCTTAATGCACCCGGGTGTACGCCGGCCGGCACCTCGCCAGCAAGTGCCCCCTCCGTCAGTTGCACGCCTGTCGTTGGCAGTGCCTCGATATTAGCCGAGCTCGACGGCATCACGGTAACTAAGCCTCTCGGCCGATGACTTCATCTCCTTGCCTTTGACTGGGCATCCCTGACGCCCTGTACATGTTTTTGCAGGGCACCGCCGACGTTCCTTGCACTCTTCTGCACTTCGTGGGCGCAGAGTTGGTCGATGTCGCCAAGGGCAGAATCGTTCAACCGGGCAACCCCATGTTCCACGGTAATCCGATGCCACCCACAATGTATAGGCTTGAAGTGGTTCGGGTGCTGCCAGGCTGCGACGAGCTGTTACCTCCGATTCGACCCGCTGGGGCCGACGAAGAAGATGAGATGACCATCAGCACCTGCGTAAATTGGCCCCTGCTTTGGCCGAAGAGCCAAATTCGTTTGGGGGCGGGGGACACCACCCCACAGACAAGACCGCCAGTCGTGTCGGCGCCAAGCCATGGCAAGAACGCCGCAACGCTACCGGACCTGCCGGACATCCCTATGGCACAGGATCCGGACAGCCCTATGGCACAGGATCCGGACGGCGACGACAACGACGACGGTACATTTACCAAAGTTGATAAGTACTTTGCCGAACATGGGTACGCTAACGAGTTCTGTGGGCCTCTTTCTCAAGAACCGAACCAAGACGACCGTGATCTAGCTGGTACGGCGGAGAAATCCAATTGCAACAGGCGTCGTCTGTCGTTCAGTTCTCAGGACACGCCTCCAGCTCCCGCCTTCATCGAGCCTCAGATAGCTGAGGTGCGAAATATTATCAGCCCCAACATGCTCAACAAGGCGGTCTGTGAGCAGAACTCGGTCCCATTACAGGAGATCAAGAAGAAGGGACGGAAACGAAAGACTAACAAGGGCGACGGTGCGAGCCAGCCGGCACCGGGTTCGATCTGTGCTCAGGACGGGCCACCTTCACCTAAGGATATCTCGAGGAGGGTGCATGTGGCGGGTAGGGTGATGCTACCGCCAAATATGCTGAATGCTGCAACCGGTGCTATGCAGAATCTGCACGACAGTGTTCTTTCTTTGGAGAAGCGACGTCTCAGAGAGAAGGATGTGGCATACCCAGTTTTCGTGGCCAAGGTGCTAGAGGGCAAGGGCTTTGTGGATGGCGACATCGGGGGTACGATCGTCCTGCGGTTTGATGACATCTTTGCTATGTTTAACCTTCATCCGCTGCACTACACCTTCGTTCGGCTGTTTTCGCTGAGTATGGAGATGCGGATCATTAGAGACAAGACCCCGGACATCGTGATAGTCGACCCCTTCTACATTGCGTGCCAAGCACTTGAGCAGCGCTGGGGACCGCCAAGTTGCGAGTTCACACCTCGAAGGCGTCATTCTGGCAAACCCAGATAAGGATAACTTCCTTGTGGCTTACTTTCCCGAGTTAGTCATCCCTTAACCGCCCCGTAACATATGATTTCTTAGATTTCGATCGTTCTTTTTTTTCTAACATTCCGTGTTCTGTGCAGTGACACACATTGCACACTCATCCTCTTAAGCCCGAAATATTCCCTGGCCACGTATTTAGACCCGAACCGTAACTCCAAGATAGACTACACAAATGTCAAGAAAGTTCTTGATGATGTTCTCCCCGCCTACGCCAAATCTGGAGGCACCTTCACCAGGGCAGTTCGTAAGTACGGCAAGCACATGTTCTCACACAATACGAAGTTTTGCTGCGTCAAGCAGCCGCCTGGCGGTCAGAAGGATGCCTACTACGCCCTCCATCACATGTGGGCGATCGTAAGGGACCATCATTAACTTCTGCTACCAGATAATCTCAAAGATTGGGCCGCGAGCTTGTCGGCAGTCCAGGACGCGGACCTCAGACAAGAATTCTTTCGCATCCAATCGGAGTTTGCGGACATCATCCATCAAGATGTTTGAGGGAGTCCTGGATTAGGGGGTGTTCGGGTAGCCGGACTATACCTTCAACCGGACTCCTGGACTATGAAGATACAAGATTGAAGACTTCGTCCCGTGTCCGGATGGGACTTTCCTTGGCGTGGAAGGCAAGCTTGGCGATGCGGATATTCAAGATCTCCTATCATGTAACCGACTCTATGTAACCCTAACCCTATCCGGTGTCTATATAAACCGGAGGGTTGTAGTCCGTAGGCAATCAACTCCATATACAACAATCATACCGTAGGCTAGCTTCTAGGGTTTAGCCTCCTTGATCTCGTGGTAGATCTACTCTTGTACTACCCATATCATCAATATTAATCAAGCAGGACGTAGGGTTTTACCTCCATCAAGAGGGCCCGAACCTGGGTAAAACATTGTGTTCCCTGCCTCCTGTTACCATTCGGCCTAGACGCACAGTTCGGGACCCCCTACCCGAGATCCGCCGGTTTTGACACCAACATTGGTGCTTTCATTAAGAGTTCCTCTGTGCCGTCGCCTTTAGGCCCGATGGCTCCTTTGATCATCAACAACGATGCGGTCCAGGGTGAGACTTTGCTCCCCGGACAGATCTTCATCTTCGGCGGCTTCGCTCTGTGGGCCGATTCGCTCGGCCACCTGGAGCAGATCGAAAGCTACGCCCCTGGCCATCAAGTCAGGTTTGGAAGCTTAAACTACATGGCTGACATCCGCGGAGACTTGATCTTTGACGGGCTCGAGCCACGGCCAAGCGCGCCGCACTATCTCGAGGGGCATGATCTAGCTCTGCCCCCGGATAGTGTCCTGGAGGCCGCACACGCATCGGTTCCGACCCCTAACTCGGAGCCTATTGCGCCAATCGAGGATGAACGGTTGGACGTCACCTCAGGGGCTGCGATCCCGAAAGCGATCGAGCCGAACGCTAGCCCCGCACTCTGCACGACGCGTGACTCCAAGGATCTGGACTCCTCCCCGGACTCCGAACCCCCCGCGCCCCTGCCAATCGAATCCGATTGGGCGCCGATAATGGAGTTCACCGCCGCAGACATCTTTCAGCATTCACCTTTTGGCGACATCCTGAATTCTCTTAAGTCTCTCTCTTTATCAGGAGAGCCCTAGCCGGACTACGGTCAGCGAGGGTGGGATACGGACGATGAGGAAATTCAAAGCCCACCCACCACCCACTTTGTAGCCACTGTCGACGATCTAACCGACATGCTTGACTTCAGCTCCGAAGACATCGACGGCATGGACGACAATGTAGGAGACGAACAGGAACCAGCACCTGTAGGGCGCTGGAAGGCCACCTCATCATATGACATATATATGGTGGATACTCCAAAAGATGGAGATGGCGATGGAACAGTGGGGGATGACGCCCCCAAGAAACAGCCAAAGCGCCGACGTCAGCGGCGCTGCTCTAAATCCCGCCAAAGCAAAAACGGTGATTCCGGCACGGGAGATAATACTACCCCGGATAGCGCCGAAGAACACCCACCTCAGCAAGATTCGGCACAGGAAGATGGAGAAGCCAACCCTCATAAGAGAGCGGCAGACCGAGAGGTCGAGGATGATAACTATACGCCTCCCTCTGAAGACGAGGCAAGCCTCGATGACGACGAATTCGTCATACCATCAGACCCCGTCGAACAAGAGCGTTTTAAACGCAGGCTTTTAGCCACGGCAAGCAGCCTCAAGAAAAAGCAGCAACAGCTTAGAGCTGCCCAAGATTTGCTAGCTGACAAATGGACTGAAGCCCTTGCGGCCGAAGAGTATGAACTCGAACGCCCCTCCAAGAGTTACCCGAAGCGCAGGCCGCTACCCCGATCAGAGGAGGAAGCACCTACATCACCAGCGCATGACATGGCAGACCGGCCACCTCGCGGCCGCGATAGAGAGGCATCTCGGCCCTCCACCCAAGCCATGCCCCGACGCAGCTCAACTAAGGCACGGGAAAATGCGCCCGACCTGCGAGACATACTGGAGGATAAGGCAAGACAAACAAGATTGATCTATGGATCGCGCAGGTGCCCTACGGCATGTGACAATGATCTTCACGCCGGATACAACAAATCCGGCCGGGCCGAACACAGCAGACATAGCTCTTCTGAGCTGCGTCGTGATATAGCCCAGTACAGAGGCGCCGCACACCCGCTATGCTTCACGAATGAAGTAATGGATCATAAAATCCCAGAGGGTTTCAAACCCGTAAACATCGAATCATACGATGGCACAACAGATCCGGCGGTATGGATCAAGGATTATCTCCTTCACACCCACATGGCACGCGGCGATGATCTACACGCCATCAAATACCTCCCGCTCAAACTTAAAGGACCAGCCCGGCATTGGCTTAACAGCTTGCCAGCAGACTCAATCGGTTCTTGGGAGGACCTGGAAGCCGCATTCCTCGACAACTTCCAGGGCACTTACGTGCGACCGCCGGATGCCGACGACTTAAGCCACATAATTCAGCAGCCAGAGGAATCGGCCAGACAATTCTGTACACGGTTCCTAACAAAGAAAAACCAGATAGTCGACTGTCCATACGCAGAGGCCCTAGCAGCCTTCAAGCATAACATCCGCGACGAGTGGCTTGCCCGGCACCTGGGACAGGAAAAGCCGAAATCCATGGCAGCCCTCACGACACTCATGACCCGCTTTTGCGCGGGTGAAGACAGCTGGCTAGCTCGCAGTAACAACTTATCAAAGAACCCTGGTAATTCAGATACCAAGGACAAAAGTGGCAGGACACGTCGGAATAAGCAAAAACGCCGCGTTAATAGCGACAGCAATTAAGACACGGCAGTCAATGCCGGATTCAAAGGCTATAAATCCGGTCAGCGGAAAAAGCCATTCAAAAAGAATACTCAGGGCCCGTCCAGTTTGGACCGAATACTCGATCGCTTGTGCCAGATACATGGCACCCCCAAAAGGCCAGCCAATCACACTAACAGGGATTGTTGGGTGTTCAAGCAGGCAGGCAAGTTAAGGGCCGAAAACAGAGACAAGGGGCTGCACAGCGACGACGAGGAGCCCAAGCTGCCGAACAACAATGGACAGAAGGGCTTTCCCCCACAAGTGCGGACGGTGAACATGATATACGCAACCCACATTCCCAAGCGGGAGCGGAAGCGTGCGCTACGGGACGTATACACGATAGAGCCTATCGCCCCAAAGTTCAACCCATGGTCCTCCTGCCCGATCACTTTTGATCGAAGGGACCATCCCACTAGCATCCGTCATGGCGGCTTCGCCGCATTGGTTCTCGACCCAATCATCGACGGATTTCATCTCACAAGAGTCCTCATGGACGGCGACAGTAGCCTGAACCTGCTTTATCAGGATATAGTGCGGAAAATGGGCATAGATCCCTCAAGGATTAAGCCCACAAGAACGACCTTTAAAGGCGTTATACCAGGTGTAGAAGCCAACTATACAGGCTCAGTAACACTTGACGTGGTCTTCGGATCCCCAGACAATTTCCGAAGCGAAGAGTTATTCTTCGATATAGTCCCGTTTCGCAGTGGCTATCACGCCCTGCTCGGACGAACCGCATTCGCAAAGTTCAATGCGGTGCCACACTATGCATATCTCAAGCTCAAGATGCCAGGCCCTCGAGGAGTAATTACGGTCAACGGAAACACCGAACGCTCCTTCCGTACGGAGGAGCATACGGTGGCTCTCGCAGGGGAGGTACAAAGTAGCCTTCTCAGGCAATTCTCTAGTCCGGCCATTAAAAAGCCAGACACTGCCAAGCGCACCCGGAGTAACCCACAGCAGGACCGCCTGGCACACTCTGAGCAAGCGTAGCAATGCGGCCCCAACCCCAGCTTTCGCGACATAGCGAAACCAGTACCTCGCGTACATAACTACGCCCTTGAAACACCATGGGCACAGGGGAAGGGGCACAATAACGGCATGCCCAAAATACGACTTAAAACGTACTAGAGGCTGCCGGATTCTTTTTTTTAATTTTTTCTTACTTTCAGGACTCCATACTTCGGACGACCTGTTCGGCAATTCGCCTACCGCACAAACGATGCAAGATCCAGGGAGACAGACAAGCCATGCCGCATTATGGAACTCCCAGGTGGTCTCTGTTACGAGCGGTATACCTGTTTTTAATACAATTCCGCGGCCTGCCCCTAGTCAGGACATACTGAATAGTCCAATATCTTTTGCTTACCGCACTATTTTCATCGTTCGGCTTTGATAAATAGCCTCTCTATAGACAATGCTTAGCTTCCTGTCTATTTTTTGCATTATCCTCTTTTCACATATATGTTTATTAAATGACATGATTGCACCCGTACACCATGGTACGACAAACACGCCAGGGGCTTCAGTACCCCTCATTATGGTGTGAGAAGTCCGTACACTTCCACAAGTGCGGCACCCCAAACTTATAACACTATATGCATTGGCTCCGAATCATGATTTGGGTCAATAGTTGGGTTTGCCCGGCTCCTATGTTTTGGTGCCTTACGTTCCGCTATATCGGCTAAGGTAGCACTAGGAGAACCACTACGATTGTGCCCCAGTTCAGCTGGGTTAAGCACCTCAGTGGAGAAAGCCAAAACTGACTGTCATGATGAGGCGAGAGACCGGTCGCTGTTCGAGAGATTTTTCGAGTCCCTAAAGACTTATGCCGCTTCGAGCGAGGAGCTGGCTTTGTCTGGCCAAGGCGTGGATAGCGCCCCGAACTCGATCTTCCGAACTAGGGGCTTCGCCGAAATTTAAAATTATAGAGTTCTATGGCTAAGTGAGAGTGTTCAAGCATTATAGTCCGATTGCCTGGTTCGTTGTGCTGAGCGCCTCCCTCGAAGGACCCAACTATGGGAAAAAGAGCGCTCAGGTTTATCCCGAACACCCCAGCACTAGTGGCATGGGGGCAGAAGCCGACGACTGGCCATCTCTCATTTTTTTGATAAACGGCCGCACAAAAAGTAATATTTTAAATTCAATAAGCATTGCTTAGCGCATATGAACAAGTTTTCAGCGCACAGGATAAACACGAGCGAGTTCATTCAAAAATCACATCCTTGGTACATTCATCCGCCACAAGGCGGGCACCTGCAAGAACATCCTTGTAGTAGTTCTCAGGCTTGCGATGCTCCTTCCCCGGCGGCGGCCCGTCCTTCACGAGCTTCTCACCGTCCAGCTTACCCCAGTGCACCTTCGCACGGGCAAGGGCCCGACGGGCACCTTCGATGCAGACGGAGCACTTGATGACCTCGAGCCTCGGACAGGCCTCCACCAGCCGCCGCACCAGCCTGAAATAGCTCCTAGGTAGGGCGTCTCCGAGCCACAGCCGAACTATGAGGCCCTTCATGGCCTGTTCGGCTGCCTTGTGGAGCTCGACCAGCTGTTTTAGCTGGTCGCTCAAAGGCACAGGGTGTCCGGCCTCAGAATACTGAGACCAGAACACCTTCTCCGTCGAGCTGCCCTCTTCAGCTCGGTAGAATGCCTCGGCGGCGGATACGCTGCGGGGAAGATCTGCGAATGCCCCTGGAGAGCTCCGGATTTGGGTAAGTAACAAGTAGTTTACTTTTATATTTCTGCTTTGCATAAAGAATGCCATACCCGCTGCAATCTTCCTCATCTCCTCCAACTCTTGGAGGGCCTTTTGGGCTTCGGCCTTGGCAGACTTGGCAGTCTCAAGGGCCGTCGCGAGCTCAGATGCTTGCGCCTTTGACTCAAGCTCCAAACTCTCATGTTTTTTCATAAGAGCCTGAAGCT
Organism: Triticum urartu; assembly: GCF_003073215.2. Lineage (NCBI taxonomy): Eukaryota > Viridiplantae > Streptophyta > Magnoliopsida > Poales > Poaceae > Triticum > Triticum urartu. Next base: position 445,779,931 of record NC_053023.1, read on the forward strand.
CTTGCTGCACCTCGCCGACCAGAACCCCAAGTCTGTCTCGCTCGGTGCGCTCTGTGGCCGTTTTCTTTTCGGCCTCAGACAGCGCCTGCTTAAGGGTCGCCACCTCAGTCGTGGCCCCTACAATAAGCAGTACAATCCTGTTATTTTTTCTTTTTGCAATCATGCCTTTTTATAGGCACTTTTTGTGTAAGGTATTTCTTACCTTCTTTCTCCTCGAGCTGCCGCTTGGCAAGGCCGAGCTCTTGCTCGGTCCGCTCGAGGTCCTGCTTCAGGACACCCACCTCTGCAGTCAGTGCGGCGGTGGATAGCAGCGAAGCCTACATACGCATATTGACTCTTTTTGTTAGACTCCTGCGAAATTTAATAGATCCTCTATTCGGCTTTTCTTTCCGAACGCCAAACAGAGCATCAGGGGCTACTGTCTATGCGGTAATATTTTTACATATTTTTACTTACCTCGAAGCCTGTTAGAAGGCTAGCGCAAGCTTCAGTCAGTCCGCTCTTGGCGGACTGAACCTTCTGGATCACCGTACTCATAATAGTACGGTGCCCCTCGTCGATGGAGGCGTCATCAAGCACCTCCAGCAGATTGTCCGGCACCTCCGGTTGGACGGAGGCCGCCGACTCAGAAGGATTGCTCCTCTTGGAAGGAGTGCGCCTACCGCGGTCCGGAACTGTGGAAGATTCCGGCCGGTGTCCGGCACAAAGCCGGACTTGGAGCCCTGGGGGGCCTTATCCCCTTCACTCCTGGAGTCCGGGAGGTTGCCTTGCGGCTCCTCCGGGACCACCTCCTCCTGCCCCGGAGCTTGTCGCGACGCCACTTCAGCGTCGTCTGCAGTGCGGGGGGAGACAGCGGGCGGAACTGAGTTCACGTCCGATGAGTCCAGGGAGCCGCTCGACGATTCGTTGAATTCGGCCCGGGGCGGGCTGCATAATTACGTTCGACATTAGGGAAAGCTGTGCAACAAAGGAACATCATGAGTTACTCTAATATCCGAACTTACGATTTCGCCGGACGCTTGGCCCTGTTTGGCTACTCCTCTCCGCCCTCTTCGGCGTCGGGGGAGTAGTCTGGCGGAGGGGTCTTCCTTTTCCTAGACCCCTCGGCCTCCCCCATTGGGTTGGCCTTCCTCTTCTCTCCTCCCTCTGCTGGGGGGGGGAGAGTTTTCTTCTTCCTCCTCCTCATTTTCACGGGAAGAGGGCGTCTCGGACTCGTCGGATGATGAGTCCGACACCACCTGGTTGCGGGCACTCTTTCGAGTCCCCGTGGTCTTCTTCTTCTTGGCCTTGTTCTCCGGCACCACATAAGGCGCCGGAACCAGCAGCTTCACTAGTAGAGCTGGGGCTGGGTCTTCGGGCAGCGGAGTCGGACAGTTAATCGGTCCGGATATCGCTCGCCAAGCCTGTCAAAGGTAAGGGAGTTTAGATCCCGCATAGAGTCAAACTATGAAAAAAGCTTAACATCCTGTAAAAGGTGAAGATAGCTTACCTCGCTAGCATGACACTGCGAGCTGTATCCGCGGTCCTCGGAAGCGGATGCGGGAGCCTCAGCGCCCTTGAATAGCACCTTCCAGGCATCTTCGTATGTCGTGTCGAAGAGCCTGCTAAGGGTTTGGTGCTGCGCCGGGTCGAACTCCCACAGATTAAAATCCCGTCGTTGGCATGGGAGGATCTGGCGGACGAGCATAACCTGGATTACATTAACAAGCCGGATTGGCTTGTTCACCAGGGACTGGATGCATGTTTGCAATCCGGTCACCTCTTTTTCGTCACCCCACGACAGGCCCGTCTCTTTCCAGGACATAAGCCGCGTGGGGGGTCCGGATCGGAACTCGGGGGCTACGATCCAGTTCGGATCGCATGGCTCAGTGATGTAAAACCACCCGGATTGCCACCCCTTTAGAGTCTCCACAAAAGAGCCCTCGAACCATAGGATGTTGGCCATCTTGCCCGCCATGGAGCCTCCTCACTCCGCCTAGCTGCCGCGCACCACCTTGGGCTTGACGTTGAAGGTCTTGAGCCAGAGGCCGAAATGAGGGCGGACGCGGAGACCTCGCACACGAGATAAACGCCGAGATGTTGAGGATGAAGTTCGGGGCCAGATCGTGGAAATCCAGGCCATAGTAGAACATGAGCCCCCGGACAAATGGGTGGAGTGGAAAACCCAGTCCGTGGAGGAAGTGGGGAAGAAATACTACCCTCTCATGGGGCCTTGGGGTGGGGAGAAGCTGCCCCTTTTCGGGAAGCCGATGCGCGATGTCCTTAGACAGGTATCCGGCCTTCCTTAGCTTCTTGACTTGGCCCTCCGTGACAGAGGAGACCATCCACTTGCCTCCCGCTCCGGACATTGCTGGAGGAGGTTGAGGTAGGAAGCGCGGGCTTGGGCGCTTGAGCTCGAGTGCGCAGGAGATGGATAGGCAAAGGAGGAAGAAGGCGTAGGTAAAAAGGTGGATCCTTATCCCCTTATATGGGCGGATGCGGTTGTGCGTCCCCACCAGCCTAGTAAAACTCGCTTGCCTCCCAAGCGCCGTGATAAATGGCGCGGTTGGGTTACCCACGTCTGTATTGATGAGAATCCCGTAAAGGGGGTACACGATCTCTGCTTTGACAAGACGTGCCAAGGAAACCGCCTCGCAAAACATGCTGAGGTGGAAAAGTAAAAACGATTTGAGTAAAGGACTTGGCCGTAGTGTGATGACGCACTGTGGAATACGTCAGCAGATTTGATTTGTGTTAATATTATTCTCTCTATGGCAATATGTGGAAGCTTATTTTGCAGAAGCCGGACACTACTCTTGGTGTTTACAATCTTCTATGAAGGACTTGGAGGAGGAACCCGCCTTGCAATGCCGAAGACAATTTGCGCGCCGGACTCGTCGTCATTGAAGCTTGGTTCAGGGGCTACTGAGGGAGTCCTGGATTAGGGAGTGTTTGGGTAGCCGGACTATACCTTCAGCCGGGCTCCTGGACTATGAAGATACAAGATTGAAGACTTCGTCCCGTGTCCAGATGGGACTTTCCTTGGCGTGGAAGGCAAGCTTGGCGATGCGGATATTCAAGATCTCCTACCATTGTAACCGACTCTATGTAACCCTAACCCTATCCGGTGTCTATATAAACCGGAGGGTTGTAGTCCGTAGGCAATCAACTCCATATACAACAATCATACCGTAGGCTAGCTTCTAGGGTTAGCCTCCTTGATCTCGTGGTAGATCTACTCTTGTACTACCCATATCATCAATATTAATCAAGCAGGACGTAGGGTTTTACCTCCATCAAGAGGGCCCGAACCTGGGTAAAACATCGTGTTCCCTGCCTCCTGTTACCATCCGGCCTAGACGCACAGTTCGGGACCCCCTACCCGAGATCCGCCGGTTTTGACACCGACAATTTCCTTCATACCTCGGGACAGTTCTTCCTCAGATATCAACCGTCCAATAGTGAGATAGATGAAATGCCACAAATGCAGGGTGACAACGACCGCGATTTCATGACCATCACGACAGACGGCGGCTTCATCCACGTTCCTGTCCGATGAGTCGAGTCGAAAGTAGTGATGTGTAGTTCTGAAACATTGATTGGCTCATGTTGTAATTATACTTTAATGAATTCGTATGTCTCTTTGGTTTGGACAGTCGTTCAACTTAGATGTAATCGATGCTATTTATTAGTAGGACCATGAATCGTGCTATTAATGTCTTGCTTTTCTCTTCCGATCCTTTTGTTGCATACTTACATATTGCTTATGTATTGTCCGTTGTTTGGCTTGTGCATAGAGATGTCGTCGTATGTCGTGTACAAGGGTAATGTTCCCGGAGTCTACGACGACTGGGAGGAGTGTCGGAGACAGGTTCACCGTTTCAGCGGTAACAGTTACAAAGGGTACACCACTAGGGCGGAGGCCGAATGTAGATACGCCCGCTATCTAGAGGGAGAGAGGAGGGAGCGTTGGAGGAACTGGATGAAGACCAGTTTGATCGCGATGATGCTCATCGTGATGACCACAACTCTCTTCTATGTGATGGTAGTTTAGATGATCGATATCGACTTGTAATGTGAAGGCAAACTCGATACTCGCGGTCTTGAGACTTGTAATGTTTTATCTTTGTTCGGTCTTTTGAATTTGGAGACTAATATGATGAATTTTATTCGGAGACTAATCTTCTATTGTATTCGATGAATCTGATGTTGCTGTGTGCTGCTGTCTATATTCTGTCCAATAATATATTTTGTAACCTGTGCAAAAATCAGAAAAGCAAAAAAAAATAAAACCTAATATTCATACTAATGGCGCACCACACAAGACACTAATGGCGCACTGTGATCATCACACTAATGGCGCATTAACTGCTGGTGCGCCGTTAGAATGCCAAAGCACATGGGTACATATGGCCCCCTGGGAGGCATTCTAATGGCGCACTGCAGGCTATACTAATGGCGCACTACGTGGTGCGCCATTAGAACACCAGATACTAATGGCGCACCGGTGGTGCGCCATTAGAATTTAATTCTAATGGCGTGATGCCAGTGGCGCACCGGTAGTGCGCCATTAGAAGGCAAATTCGGTGCGCCACTAGCATGCCTTTTCCTAGTAGTGAGGGCCTCTATAAATAAGACCAGCCACCCACAGAGCAAGGGGTGGGAAAAAGGAAGCAGGTAGGTAGAGGGAAGGAGAGAGACAGAGACGGAAAGAGAGAGAGAGAGAGAGAGAGAGAGAGAAAGGTGAATGAGCTCCTCCCAGCAGTTCATCATCCCAGCCAAGAACAGACCCTCGCGAGGTGTTCTTCCTTGTATTGTTCATCATCATCAGCCCAAGAGGCAATCCACCACACCACAAACTGGAGTAGGGTATTACACCACAACGGTGGCCCGATCCAGTATAAACCCTGTGTCTCTTGCGTTGTTCTTTCCTTAGTTCAGATCCCAGCAAGGCGGAGGGGTGCGGGAAGGTAGGAGGCGAAATCTCCGCGCGCACCCCAGTGTTCGAACCTCAAGGGTCTGCCAGAACCCGAAATCCGACAGACCTGTTTGCCTCGTATCACACACATATTGTTCATTTAAACCGTTTCTGTTCTCATGTCTCAATGCAAACAGTTCATCCGTGTGAACCGCATGCCGTATATCGGACACACCTTTGATCTGGCTGACCGTTTCTTTTCCGTTGCCTAATCACAAACAATTCATCAGAGTGAACCGTATGTTGTACATCGCACACACCTTCATCTGGCCGCCCGTTTCTTTTGTTCCTCCTCATCGCAAACAGTTAATTGAGCTGAACTGTATGCCCTACATCGCACACGCAACTAAAATCTGAACCATGTTTGATGCATCCTCCATCGCAAACATTTTGCACCTTTTTTGACGGTTATTTTACACCACCGTTTGTGATTATGGCATCGCACACAGTTCCGTCGAAGGGTCTCTGATCGTAGTGTCGCGTTAGCAGCATCCTACAGTAGTGCTAGTCTAGGCGCCAGGCGCGGCTATTTGTTTTCGCCCTCTTTCTGCAACCCAATTTACCGTCTTTTGGAATGAGATTTGGAGTTTAGTGTGCTAATCAAAAGAAAGTGGGGGAGTTTTTTGATTCATGGTGTTTTCTTGCCCTTTGGTTTGTTGAAAAGCATGGCTCATTCCTGTTACTCCCCCCACAAGCGCCCCGCGAGAGAGGGCGAGTGTGGTGTGCGCACTCAGGCTAGCCCAAGCGGCGCCAGGGCCCCTCCCGGGGCCCAGGGGCATAACCACCATGGGCCGTCATGCACACCTTGCCAAAACATGGCAGTTGGATCCTCACGGGGAGCTCTCGGACGGCCTAGCAGACGCGTCGTGAGGCTCAAGCCCTTGTGGGCCCCCAAGGGGCCCGCCTCAGGAGCAAGGTGCCTCTGCGATACAAGAACCCGCTCAAGGCCACCAACACCAAAGACAAGTCGCGACAACTACTTTAGTCGGGACCCTTCTGGTTTAGGGCAGCATGTTCCAGAATCTATCTCAAAAGCATATCATCATTTCATACATTATAGGGGAACCCCCTCAAAAGATGCTTTCACGCCCCGCAGGGCCATATCCGAAAATTTTGGCATACAGGTCAGGACAGGAAAGGAAGTGCAAGCCTAGCGATATGCGCTACCGTCGGGATCGCCATCTTCATCATCACCATCAGCGCCGCTCTCTCCGGGTGCAAGCACATCCACGCCATCTTCAAGGGCGAACTCCGCGACCAGGTCATCCACATGGTCATTCACCCAGCTCGCTAGATCGGCCTGGGTGACCCCGGGCACTAGGGCTATCGCGGCATTGAAGTCAAAGTCAGGGTCGAGGCTAAGAAGTTAGCTCAAGACGCGCGAGAACGCGCGCCCAAGAAGGCCCCGGCTTCTCTCTTCGATGAGTTGGCCAGCCGTCATGGCCCGGTTTTCCAGACGGGTCACGACTTGAGTGAAGAAGTGGAGGTAGCTGGCATCATCAGCTTCATGCGGGCAGGAGATGCTCTCTTCGCAGATGGTGTATAAGGCCCGGTTGGCCCTAACCCTGAGGTCCTAAAGCATCATGGAACGCTCGCGCTGCATCGTCGAATGGCGGATTGCTTCATTTGTAGCCTTATCCACAACGGGCGTGACACCCGTGACCTGCTGCTGAAGTAAGGACAAGTCAGCCTAGGTGGAGGCCCGGGCCTCTTTGGCGGCCATCTCGCACTGCTCTGCTGCGGCCAGCTTCGCCCTTAGGGCGTCGGTCCTGCCTGTAGCTCGACCTGCCGTTGTTTGAAGCGGGTCTCATAGAGCCCCAACTTCCGGTGGTATTCGTCAACAAGAGCCCCGTGAATCTCCGCCACCCTTTGGTCAATCTCCTGTTGGACCCTAGCTTCCCGAGAGGCAAGGGCGTCCTCGTCCGTGGCTACTTGGCGCTCCCTCACCTCCAGCCGCTTGAGCTCCAGGTTATGATCCAAGACCTCAAGTGCCACTGTGTCCTCACGCACCAGGACCTCCTTCTCATATGAGGAGGCCTTGCTCGGTGGTGCCGCTAGGGAGGCCCTGCGTGCCCGGACTTGCCGCTCAAGGGCGGCATTCGAAGCTTGAAACTCCCCCTCCCGCTCCACGGCCGCCTCACGGTGGCGGTCAGCGGCCCTGGCCTCCTCCAGAGCGCGGCGCAGGCCTCACGAGAAGCTGCGTGCGACACCGCAGCCTCTGTACGGGCGCGCTCATGCTGCAGATGCTCGAGGTTGATAGCGACTTTCAGCTGGTGCCACTCGTGCGCCAGGCGGATTCCCTCCGCCTTGAGGCGTGTGTCGACATCGACACGTTCTCCCACAAGCCGACCCAGCACGCTCATTTCTTCCTCGAAAAGGTCTTGGAGGACGGCGCCGCGCCCGTGTGCAAGCTCCAGTGCGCGGCCAAGCCCTTCCTCCGTGCCAGGGGCTGCCGGAGAGGCGCGGAGCGACTCACTCGTTTCTGGCAGGGGACTGGTGGCCGGCGCTCCTTCAACTATTTCCCAGGCCTTGGCAAAGGCACTGTGCGGCTTGGCCCCGCTGCTCGAAGACGAAGCCGATGCTGGGGTCGCCCAGCCACTAGCGAGCACCAGTGGGGGAGCCCTCGGCATGCCCCCTGCACCCCAGAAATGGCCGTAAAGGAAGGGTGCTGGGAGCATAGGCTCGCGGCCTTCTAGCGGCGCCTCCGCCTCGCGGGCCAGCTTTGTGCCCCACGTGGGCGCTCGGTGCAAGGGGCCTGGAATTGCGAGCATGCCAAAGGCCTCAGGGGGTCGCACCCCAGGCGGCTTCGCCATCGCAACCGAAGGGATCCTAAGGAGCCAGAGTCAAAAAAATACGCGATATGCGAAGATCCACGAAGATAAGGTACTTACTCGTCCATGGCTATCCACTTCCTCTGTTTCAAGGCCCGGGGGGCGTTACCACTACAGCTCCAGAGCCTTTTCCTCTTGTGGAGGGCCCCGAGATCTAGATGAGGTGCACCGAGGGTTGGTGCGTTGCTCTTCACGGCTGGGTTGCCGACAGCCACCTCAGGAGCACCTAATGGCACCTGCTCCCCAGCCGCTACCTTAGGAGCACCTGACGGCACCTGCTCCCTAGCAGCCACCTCGGGAGCACCTGACGGCACCTGCCCCCCAGGAGCCATCTCCGGAGCACCTGACAGTGCCTGCTCTCCAGCGGTCGCCTCAGGAGCACTCAGCGGCGCTCGCCCCCCTGCAACCACCTCAAGGGCGCGCGCCACAGGATCGGCAAGCATGGGAGCCACGAAGATGGGATTATCGCGGGGACCCTCGAGACCCTCTAGGCGTA